>NC_091383.1:4954472-5071972 GCF_038502225.1 Cherax quadricarinatus
CATCTACCGGCTGTTATCCTGTCTCAGGGTATCTACCGGCTGTTATCCTGTCTCAGGGCATCTACCGGCTGTTATCCATCTACCGGCTGTTATCCTCAGGGATCTACCGGCTGTTATCTCAGGGCATCTACCGGCTGTTATCCTGTCTCAGGGCATCTACAGGCTGTTATCCTGTCTCAGGGCATCTACCGGCTGTTATCCTGTCTTAGGGCATCTACCGACTGTTATTCTGTCTCAGGGCATCTACCGACTGTTATCCTGTCTCAGGGCATCTACCGACTGTTATTCTGTCTCAGGGCATCTACCGACTGTTATTCTGTCTCAGGGCATCTACCAGCTGTTATCCTGTCTCAGGGCATCTACCGACTGTTATTCTGTCTCAGGCATCTACCGGCTGTTATCCTGTCTCAGGGCATCTACCGGCTGTTATCCTGTCTCAGGGCATCTACCGGCTGTTATCCTGTCTCAGGGCATCTACCGGCTGTTATCCTGTCGCAGGGCATCTACCGGCTGTTATCCTCTCTCAGGGCATCTACCGGCTGTTATCCTGTCTCAGGGCATCTACCGGCTGTTATCCTGTCTCAGGCATCTACCGGCTGTTATCGTGTCTCAGGGCACCTACCGGCTGTTATCCTGTCTCAGGGCATCTACCAGCTGTTATCCTGTCTCAGGGCATCTACCGACTGTTATCCTGTCTCAGGGCATCTACCGGCTGTTATCCTGTCTCAGGGAATCTACCGGCTGTTATCCTCTCTCAGGGCATCTACCGGCTGTTATCCTGTCTCAGGGCTGTTATCTGTCCTCAGGGCATCTACCGGCTGTTATCCTGTCTCAGGGCATCTACCGGCTGTTATCCTGTCTCAGGGCAGGGCATCTACCGGCTGTTATCCTGTCCCAGTTCATCTACCGGCTGTTATCCTGTCTCAGGGCATCTACCGGCTGTTATCCTGTCTCAGGGCATCTACCGGCTGTTATCCTGTCTCAGGGCATCTACCGGCTGTTATCCTGTCTCAGGGCATCTACCGGCTGTTATCCTGTCTCAGGGCATCTACCGGCTGTTATCCTGTCTCAGGCATCTACCGGCTGTTATCCTGTCTCAGGGCATCTACCGGCTGTTATCCTGTCTCAGGGCATCTACCGGCTGTTATCCTGTCTCAGGGAATCTACCGGCTGTTATCCTGTCTCAGGGTATCTACCAGCTGTTATCCTGTCTCAGGGCATCTTCCGGCTGTTATCCTGTCTCAGGGCATCTACCGGCTGTTATCCTCTCTCAGGGCATCTACCGGCTGTTATCCTGTCTCAGGGCATCTACCGGCTGTTATCCTGTCTCAGGGTATGTACAGGCCGTTATCCTGCCTTGGGTCTTTACAGGCTGTTACTTCTGGCCACATGCAAACCAATGTAGAACATACGAGAGGGAGAGAAGGATACAGGGATGAAGGGAGAGAAGGATACAGGGATGAAGGGAGAGAAGGATGCTGGGAGGAAGGGAGAGAAGGATGCTGGGAGGAAGGGAGAGAAGGATACAGGGATGAAGGGAGAGAAGGATGCTGGGAGGAAGGGAGAGAAGGATACAGGGATGAAGGGAGAGAAGGATGCTGGGAGGAAGGAAGGACTTTGATTATGGATGTTATTACATACAGAAACTACCATTGGGACGCTTGCCAGGGTCATTGTTCTGAAGAGATTGATTGGTGGAGTAAGAAGAGAGAGAAAGAGAGAGGGAGGGAAGGTGAGAGAGATGGAGAGAGAGAGGGTGAGAGGGAGAAAGAGAGAGAGAGAGAGAGAGAGAGAGAGAGAGAGAGATAGAGAGAGAGGGAGAGGGAGAGGTTATTCAGGGTTACAAACAGTGCTTTGGGATGGCAGTGGACAGCCCGCTCAGTGCTCTGCTTGTCAACCTCTTCATGTAAAACCTAGAGGCAGTGAAATTCATCACCCTCATTCCCATCCTGGCTAAGATACGTTGATGATATATTGGTTTTCTATCCGAGACGTCTCAATATCCAGGTCCTTCTCAACAAGATCAATGCAGTTGAACCATCAATAAAGTTTACACTTGAACTCGAAAATGATGGCAAACTTCCTTTCCTCGACGTTCTACTGTGCAGATCTCCCGACAGTGACAAACTTCTCTTCAAAGTGTATAGAAAACCTACCAACAAGGACGATCTTATACACTTTTATTCACACCAAGATACCCGCACTAAGAGAGGAGTCCTCATTGGCTTCTTCTTGAGAGCTCTTCGCATCTCCAGCCCTTGTTTTCTAGAAGAAGAATGCACTTACATAACACAAGCCTTTACACGTCTTCAGTTCCCATCTTTCTTCATCCGAGATTGCAGACTCAAGGCACAAGCTATCCTCAACAAACAGCCCATGGAACAGCCCTCTAAGCAGTTCATAGTACTCTCATGTGGCACTTGCTAAGAGTAGCATCAATGTTTCTACCATAAACACATCATCTGTCAAAGACCGCACTATGGAACGCAGCCCCACACCTCTAACTTCTACAGCAGGCGTCTACACTCTCCCCTGTGGATTATGTTCCAAGAAATACGTAGGCGAGACAGGCAGAGATCTTGCAGTCCGCCTAAACGAGTATCGAAATGCCTCTAACAGAGACGATGTAAGGTACGCCTGTGTCCTCCACAGAGACTCCACGGGGCATTTGATGAACTGGAATGAGGCACAACTCGTTCTCACCGAACCAGACCTCAGACGCCGACGGTGCCTAGAAGCCTCACTAATCACCGTCACCGACACTATAGAACGCAACACTGGAAACTACAAAATTTCGAAAACATTGGCATACATGATACTTAAGCAACACCAACCCAACAACACAGGAGTCACATGATCTCATCGTCTACCCGTCCTCACCCCAACATGTCATTCTTCAGGTCACCATGCGTCACTCACACCTCCCTCAGATCACCATGCGTCACTCACACCTCACAGGTCACCATGCGTCACCCACACCTCGCTCAGGTCACCATGCGTCACTCACCTCAGGTCACCATGCGTCACTCACACCTCACAGGTCACCATGCGTCACTCACACCTCACAGGTCACCATGCGTCACTCACACCTCGCTCAGGTCACCATGCGTCACTCACCTCAGGTCACCATGCGTCACTCACACCTCACAGGTCACCATGCGTCACCCACACCTCGCTCAGGTCACCATGCGTCACTCACCTCAGGTCACCATGCGTCACTCACACCTCACAGGTCACCATGCGTCACTTACACCTCGCTCAGGTCACCATGCGTCACTCACACCTCACTCAGGTCACCATGCGTCACTCACACCTCACTCTCCGCCTATATATATAATGCCTTTCTACCTCTGTATGTTAGAAGTGATCAAGGTCCCAGGACCGAAACGTTCTCTAATAAATATGTCCTAGTGTTTGCTTATGTGTCTTTCTAAGCCAATATGATAGTGTACATTATCTTAAGACGTTTCGCTCTCCAGGGACGTTATCAATTCTTACAAAGAAGAATCAAAAGTCACAATATCTTGGCTGCAACAATTCATTAAAACTCGGACCTAACAATGACCCAGGAAAAACCCAGATGTCACAAACTTCTCACAGACATCACTAGAAAAACAGCAAGTATATATATATATATGCAATAAGATCACAGTAAACAGGTGATTTCAGAATATGCAAAACAACCACTCTGAAAGAATAGAGAAATTCCAAGCGCTTTCGTGACTACTCACATTATCAAGGAACTATGATAATGTGAGTAGTCACGAAAGCGTTTGGAATTTCTCTATTCTTTCAGAGTGGTTGCTGTATAGCCCTTGTGGCTTAGCGCTTCATTTTTGATTATAATAATAATAATAATTTCAGAGTGGTTGTTTTGCATATATATATATATATATATATATATATATATATATATATATATATATATATATATATAGATATATATATATATGTCGTTCCGAATATGTAAAACTGGTCAATTAGCAAGAACTCGTTTAAAATTAAGTCTTTTCTAAAAATTTTCTCTTAAGCTTTTAAAGATATATATTTTTTCATTAATGTTGATGTAAAAATTGATAATTTTGTACCAAAAGAAACTTAGAAAACTTACCTAACCTTATTATAACAAGTGCAATTTAATTTAGCCTAATCCAATTAAATATATTTTATGTAAGTTTAGAATAACAAACACAATGAAATATATTTTTTTCGTTAGATTCAGAATGAATTAAACACATGAACAACACTCAATAAAGGTACCCAAGTGTTGCACATGTCTAATTCATTAAAATGTTCTCTTGTGTTGAACAATACAAGCATTGTTCATGTTCACTCTGGCAGGCACTACTGTGTTCACGGATCCTCGTATTGAGGTCACAAGAAGTATCACCAATGTAGAACTTGTCACAGCCTCCACAGTGTCATGGAGACGCCGGCAGTGGAGTCTATGGAAGATGTCATTCTAACTCCTTCATTGTGTTGTGGGTTATGGTATCGTAGGGGTTCTTAAATGGAGATATCGAGGGTTGAAGGTAGACACACTTGTTGGATGGTTACGATATACTGTCAGACTGAGATGATGGGAACTGGAGCCCAGAGCCTTGGCTGTCTTCGCCTGGGTGTCTACACCGAGTGAGACCGGGGCAGAGGTACGAACCTACACATGCGCATCCCGTGACGTCACACAAAGTCACAGGCCTACAAGGGATCTCCTATCTAAAGCATCTACAACACAGGGATCAGCAACTATGCTGACAATGGTGGCTACCCTCATGTTGTCTTTGTTAAGGAATTGCAGAGATTATTGCTTGTGTTGTTGACAGGTAGAACTGTCTCAGCTGGAGTTGTAATTTTGTCTGGTATTGTGTAATATCATCTCCCCTCTCCTGCAGCTAGTGACGAAGTGTTATGGACAGCATTCTTTTTGTAGGATTGCGAGTGATGAATAAATTCTGTGACTTTTATTACGAAACTAATAACAGTTCTATAATATTACGTTGTCGTGAGGAAACAGTCATTAAACTGCTTTTGTTAGGGGTTTATGTTAATTAAAGTCGTTTATATTCGTTTATGCAGATCTTTTTCCTCTCTGATAATAAATTTAATTTAAAGCTTTAAGGAGTTTGTTTTAAGAAGGTTGAGGACATTAAAGTATCTTGGAGTAATGACTAGGATGACGTCTCTTCTATCTTGGTCATGTTAACCTCTCTTGGTACACGTTAGTTGTGACTGCTCAGTGGTGATCCCATGGCCATACCAAATGTCTACCTGTACACAGAACCTGTTTCTACCAGTATATGTACAAGGTATACAAGTACATGTACAAGGTATACAAGTACATGTATAAGGTATACAAGTACATGTACAAGGTATACAAGTACATGTACAAGGTATACAAGTACATGTACAAGGTATACAAGTACATGTACAAGGTATACAGACCATAGCTGACATCAGTGACATACTACTATATAGAAAGCCTCTTGTTATGCTGAGCATTTCCCGCAAATTAGGTCAGTTTTGTCCCAGGATGTGACCCACACCAGTCCACTAACACCCAGGATGTGACCCACACCAGTCCACTGACACCCAGGATGTGACCCACACCAGTCCACTAACACCCAGGATGCGACCCACACCAGTCCACTAACACCCAGGATGCGACCCACACCAGTCCACTAACACCCAGGATGTGACCCACACTAGTCGACTAACACTCAGGTACCCATTTTTACTTATGGGTGAACAGGGACGGCAGGTGTCTTATGGTAAACACGTCCTGTTTTCCAGCCGTACCAGGGGATTGATTCCCTGACCTCGGTGTGTGAGCGGAGTACGGTAGCGAATTGAGAGGTTAAGACCATCATGGCTTTTTCTGTGAATAATACGATCATCTTAAAGATGTAAGACTTCTTGTTTCTGATATTTGTCTTTTATCCTGGTAATGAGATCCCTCGAGTGTCTAAGATGAGCCGTGTTGATGGTAAGAGAAGCTGTGATCAGACAGCAAAGTGTTGGACTATCATTTGTTTCTTAATAAAGGTCACAGAATTCGTTCATCATTCGCACTTCTACACGAAGAATGCTGTCTATAACACTTAGTCACTAGCTGCAGGAGAGGGGAGATGATATTACACAATACCAGACAAAATTGCAACTCCAGCTGAGACAGTTCTACCTGTCAACAACACAAGCAATAATCTCTGCAATTCCTTAACAAAGACAACATGAGGGTTGCCACCATAACCCACAACACAAGGAAGGAATTAGAATGACATCTTCCATAGACTCTACTGCCGGCGTCTCCGTGACACTGTGGAGGCTGTGACAAGTTTTACATTGGTGATACTTCTTGTGACCTGAATACAGTGAACACAGTAGTGCCTGCCAGAGTGAACATGAACAATGCTTGTACTGTTCACAACACAAGAGAACCTTCTGATGAATTCCCCAACACTAAACTTGTTAATGAATCACAAATGCGTGCAACACTTGGGTACCTTTATTGTGTTGCGCACTTGTTTATTTCGTTAACTTGTCGGTTCTCTGACCCATTTATCTGCTAAACTTGTTACCAAGGCAGCAGACAGAAGCAGCTATGTTCAGAATCAGCCCTGATTGACACTACCAACACCATCACACAGTAATCAGGTTCCTTATTAATCTCTGAAACAATGACCAAACTTATTCTCACCTTATTTGACACTGCTGTTACATATTACAGTACACACAGAAATACTGAAGTTAGACTACTGACTCGCAAGATTACTGTAGGTGACATCACTGACACATCTCTGCACCTCACGTCTCTCGACCCCCCTTCTTGCGCGCGCGCGCGCACACACACACACGAAGTTGAAGACACAAATGAGTCAGAGAGATAGTAGGAAGTATTTCTTCAGTCATAGAGTTGTAAGGCAGTGGAATAGCCTAGAAAATGACGTAGTGGAGGCAGGAACCATACACAGTTTTAAGACGAGGTTTGATAAAGCTCATGGAGCGGGGAGAGAGAGGGTCTAGTAGCAACCGGTGAAGAGGCGGGGCCAGGAGCTAGGACTCGACCCCTGCAACCACAAATAGGTGAGTACACACACACACACATGTACACACTCACTAATTCATATACACGCTCACTAATTCATATATATACACAGATATACATATGCATGATGCTTGCTCACTCTGTGTACATTTCAGTAAGAATTGATTAATAAAGTTCCGGTGAGTTAGACATCTAAATAAATACCATTAACTGACTATTGTCTTCTTCTGTGGCCGCTGCTTTGTTTTTCTTGTTTTTGCTTCTCTCTTTTTCCTTCTTCAGTGTAGAAAATAGAAGGGAGAGAGAGAGAGAGAGAGAGAGAGAGAGAGAGAGAGAGAGAGAGAGAGAGAGAGAGAGAGAGAGAGAGAGAGAGAGAGAGGGGGGGAGGTAGGTTCAAGAACAAGGGGAACTTGAGGGAACTTCGAGCAAGACACTGCTGCTGCTGCACCAACTTGTTTGATGGACCACAAACCCTACAAGTGTGGAGTGCCATGTCTGTCAGGTGTGGAGTGCTAGGTTTGTCAGCTGTGGAGTGCCGGGTCTGTCAGGTGTGGAGTGCCGGGTCTGTCAGGTGTGGAGTGCCAGGTCTGTCAGGTTGGAGTGCCATGTCTGTCAGGTGTGGAGTGCCAAGTCTGTCAGGTTGGAGTGCCATGTCTGTCAGGTGTGGAGTGCCAGGCCTGTCAGGTGTGGAGTGCCAGGTCTGTCAGGTGTGGAGTGCTAGGTTTGTCAGCTGTGGAGTGCCGGGTCTGTCAGTTGTGGAGTGCCAGGTCTGTCAGGTGTGGAGTGCCATGTCTGTCAGGTGTGGAGTGCCATGTCTGTCAGGTGTGGAGTGCCATGTCTATCAGGTGTGGAGTGCCAAGCCTGTCAGGTGTGGAGTGCCAAGCCTGTCAGGTGTGGAGTGCCAGGCCTGTCAGGTGTGGAGTGCCATGTCTGTCAGGTGTGGAGTGCCAAGCCTGTCAGGTGTGGAGTGCCATGTCTGTCAGGTGTGGAGTGCCAGGCCTGTCAGGTGTGGAGTGCCAGGTCTGTCAGGTGTGGAGTGCCAGGTCTGTCAGGTGTGGAGTGCCAGGTCTGTCAGGTGTGGAGTGCCAGGTCTGTCAGGTGTGTGTGTGAAGTCAAATTAATCAAATAACATAACTGAGGATTCACGACCTGTTAGAATTGAGTATTATCCCCGTAGATATACGTCAGAGTATTATCCCCGTAGATATACGTCAGAGTATTATCCCCGTAGATATACGTCAGAGTATTATCCCCGTAGATATACGTCAGAGTATTATCCCCGTAGATATACGTCAGAGTATTATCCCCGTAGATATACGTCAGAGTATTATCCCCGTAGATATACGTCAGAGTATTATCCCCGTAGATATACGTCAGAGTATTATCCCCATAGATATACGTCAGAGTATTATCCCCGTAGATATACGTCAGAGTATTATCCCCGTAGATATACGTCAGAGTATTATCCCCGTAGATATACGTCAGAGTATTATCCCCATAGATATACGTCAGAGTATTATCCCCGTAGATATACGTCAGAGTATTATCCCCTTAGATATACGTCAGAGTATTATCCCCGTAGATATACGTCAGAGTATTATCCCCATACATATACGTCAGAGTATTATCCCCATAGATATACGTTAGAGTATTACCCCGTAGATATACGTCAGAGTATTATCCCCGTAGATATACGTCAGAGTATTATTCCCATAGATATACGTCAGAGTATTACCCCGTAGATATACGTCAGAGTATTACCCCGTAGATATACGTCAGAGTATTATCCCCGTAGATATACGTCAGAGTATTACCCCGTAGATATACATCAGAGTATTATCCCCATAGATATATGTCAGAGTATTACCCCATAGATACTATATGTTAGAGTATTACCCCGTAGATATACATCGAATATTACCCTGTAGATATACGTCAGAGTATTACCCTGTAGATATGCGCCAGTATTACCTCGAGGGTCATTAATATTCTCATGTGATATATACACTGGTCTGTGTGTTGCTACCACCAACAACCTGATTGATCAGGCCAGCAAGCAGGAGGGAGGTGATCCAGAACTGGTCAGGGAGGGGATCTGACAACCCCCGTAACTATCAGGTGTGATGACCACACTGCTACCAATGATTCTTGTAACCACCTTGCTTGTGAGAGCCTTGCTTGTGAGAGCCTTGCTTGTGAGAGCCTTGCTTGTGAGAGCCTTGCTTGTGAGAGCCTTGCTTGTGAGAGCCTTGCTTGTGAGAGCCTTGCTTGTGAGCGCCTTGTGAGAGCCTTGCTTGTGAGAGCCTTGCTTGTGAGAGCCTTGCTTGTGAGAGCCTTGCTTGTGAGCGCCTTGCTTGTGAGAGCCTTGCTTGTGAGATCCTTACTTGTGAGATCCTTACTTGTGAGAGCCTTACTTGTGAGAGCCTTGCTTGTGAGAGCCTTGCTTGTGAGAGCCTTGCTTGTGAGATCCTTACTTGTGAGATCCTTACTTGTGAGATCCTTACTTGTGAGAGCCTTACTTGTGAGAGCCTTGCTTGTGAGAGCCTTGCTTGTGAGAGCCTTGCTTGTGAGAGCCTTGCTTGTGAGAGCCTTGCTTGTGAAAGCCTTGCTTGTGAAAGCCTTGCTTGTGAGAGCCTTGCTTGTGAGAGCCTTGCTTGTGAAAGCCTTGCTTGTGAGAGCCTTGCTTGTGAGAGCCTTGCTTGTGAGAGCCTTGCTTGTGAAAGCCTTGCTTGTGAGAGCCTTGCTTGTGAGAGCCTTGCTTGTGAGAGTCTTGCTTGTGAGAGCCTTGCTTGTGAAAGCCTTACTTCTGAGATCCTTACTTGTGAGAGCCTTGCTTGTGAGAGCCTTGCTTGTGAGAGCCTTGCTTGTGAGATCCTTACTTGTGAGAGCCTTGCTTGTGAGATCCTTACTTGTGAGAGCCTTGCTTGTGAGAGCCTTGCTTGTGAGATCCTTACTTGTGAGAGCCTTGCTTGTGAGAGCCTTACTTGCGAGAGCCTTGCTTGTGAGAGCCTTGCTTGTGAGATCCTTACTTGTGAGACCCTTGCTTGTGAGATCCTTGCTTGTGAGAGCCTTGCTTGTGAGAGCCTTGCTTGTGAGATCCTTACTTGTGAGAGCCTTGCTTGTGAGATCCTTACTTGTGAGAGCCTTGCTTGTGAGAGCCTTGCTTGTGAGATCCTTACTTGTGAGATCCTTACTTGTGAGAGCCTTGCTTGTGAGATCCTTACTTGTGAGAGCCTTGCTTGTGAGAGCCTTGCTTGTGAGATCCTTACTTGTGAGAGCCTTGCTTGTGAGATCCTTACTTGTGAGAGCCTTGCTTGTGAGACCCTTGCTTGTGAGAGCCTTGCTTGTGAGAGCCTTGCTTGTGAGATCCTTGTGAGAGCCTTGCTTGTGAGAGCCTTGCTTGTGAGAGCCTTACTTGTGAGAGCCTTGCTTGTGAGAGCCTTACTTGTGAGAGCCTTGCTTGTGAGAGCCTTGCTTGTGAGAGCCTTACTTGTGAGAGCCTTGCTTGTGAGAGCCTTGCTTGTGAGAGCCTTGCTTGTGAGACCCTTGCTTGTGAGAGCCTTGCTTGTGAGACCCTTGCTTGTGAGAGCCTTGCTTGTGAGAGCCTTACTTGTGAGAGCCTTGCTTGTGAGCCTTACTTGTGAGAGCCTTGCTTGTGAGAGCCTTGCTTGTGAGAGCCTTGCTTGTGAGAGCCTTGCTTGTGAGAGCCTTGCTTGTGAGAGCCTTGCTTGTGAGAGCCTTGCTTGTGAAAGCCTTGATTGTGAGACCCTTGCTTGTGAGAGCCTTGCTTGTGAGACCCTTGCTTGTGAGAGCCTTGCTTGTGAGATCCTTACTTATGAGACCCTTGCTTGTGAAACCCTTGCTTGTGAGACCCTTGCTTGTGAGACCCTTGCTTGTGAGACCCTTGCTTGTGAGACCCTTGCTTGTGAGACCCTTGCTTGTGAGACCCTTGCTTGTGAGACCCTTGCTTGTGAGATCCTTGCTTGTGAGATCCTTACTTGTGAGAGCCTTGCTTGTGAGAGCCTTGCTTGTGAGAGCCTTGCTTGTGAGAGCCTTGGTTGTGAGAGCATTTTTTTGAGACCCTTGTTTTTGAGAGCATGGGTTACATGTTTAAGTCTAAGACCAGGCCTACACTGTTTACCTCCTGATCCTTCAAGCTGTTGGCGCTGGCGGTTAGACAGCACGTCTTAGATTAATTCTCTGCAATTAACGGATTAGAAGGACTTCGCCTGGCCAGCGAGAGAGAGAGAGAGAGAGAGAGAGAGAGAGAGGGAGGGAGAAGTACTCAAGGATAATAAGGATGTATGAGACTTGCAAAGGAGGTTAATTTCATGTAACAGTGTTAACCTCACATAACACAGTGTTAACCTCACATAACACAGTGTTAACCTCACATAACACAGTGTTAACCTCACATAACACAGTGTTAACCTCACATAACAGTCTTAGCCCCACATAACACAGTGTTAACCTCACATAACAGTCTTAGCCCCACATAACACAGTGTTAACCTCACATAACAGTCTTAGCCCCACATAACACAGTGTTAACCTCACATAAGTGTTAACCTCACATAACACAGTGTTAACCTCACATAAGTGTTAACCTCACATAACACAGTGTTAACCTCACTTAACAGTGTTAGCCTCACATAACAGTGGTAGCCTCACATAACACAGTGTTAACCTCACATAACAGTGTTAACAGCACAGAAGTGTTAACCTCACATAACACAGTGTTAACCTCACATAGTGTTAACCTCACATAACACAGTGTTAACCTCACATAAGTGTTAGCCTCACATAGTGTTAACCTCACATAAGTGTTAGCCTCACATAACAGTGTTAGCGTCACATAACACAGTGTTAACCTCACATAGTGTTAACCTCACATAACAGTGTTAGCCTCACATAACAGTGTTAACTTCACATAAGTGTTAACCTCACATAACACAGTGTTAACTTCACATAAGTGTTAACCTCACATAGTGTTAACCTCACATAACAGTGTTAACCTCACATAACAGTGTTAACCTCACATAACAGTGTTAACCTCACATAACACAGTGTTAACCTCACATAACACAGTGTTAACCTCACATAAGTGTTAGCCTCACATAACAGTGTTAACCTCACATAACAGTGTTAATCTCACATAACACAGTGTTAATCTCACATAACACAGTGTTAATCTCACATAACACAGTGTTAACATCACATAACACAGTGTTAACCTCACATAACAGTGTTAGCCTCACATAAGTGTTAACCTCACATAGTGTTAACCTCACATAACAGTGTTAACCTCACATAACACAGTGTTAACCTCACATAACACAGTGTTAACTTCACATAACACAGTGTTAACTTCACATAACACAGTGTTAACCTCACATAAGTGTTAGCCTCACATAACAGTGTTAACCTCACATAACAGTGTTAGCCTCATATAACAGTGTTAACCTCACATAAGTGTTAACCTCACATAAGTGTTAACCTCACATAAGTGTTAACCTCACATAAGTGTTAACCTCACATAAGTGTTAACCTCACATAAGTGTTAACCTCACATAACAGTGTTAACTTCACATAACACAGTGTTAACCTCACATAACACAGTGTTAACCTCACATAACACAGTGTTAACCTCACATAACAGTGTTAACCTCACATAACACAGTGTTAACCTCTCATAACACAGTATTAACCTCACATAACACATTGTTAACCTCACATAACACTGTTAATCTCACATAAGTGTTAACCTCACATAACAGTGTTAACCTTACATAACACAGTGTTAACCTCACATAACACATTGTTAACCTCACATAACACTGTTAATCTCACATAAGTGTTAACCTCACATAACAGTGTTAACCTTACATAAGTGTTAACCTTACATAACACAGTGTTAACTTCGCATAACAGTGTTAACCTCGCATAACAGTGTTAACCTCACATAACACAGTGTTAACTTCGCATAACAGTGTTAACCTCACATAACAGTGTTAACCTCACATAACACAGTGTTAACTTCGCATAACAGTGTTAACCTCGCATAACAGTGTTAACCTCACATAACACAGTGTTAACCTCGCATAACAGTGTTAACCTCACATAACACAGTGTTAACCTCACATAACACAGTGTTAACCTCACATAACACAGTGTTAACCTCACATAACACAGTGTTAACCTCACATAACACAGTGTTAACCTCGCATAACAGTGTTAACCTCACATAACACAGTGTTAACCTTACATAACAGTGTTAACCTCACATAAGTGTTAACCTCGCATAACACAGTGTTAACCTCACATAGCACAGTGTTAACCTCACATAACAGTGTTAACCTCACATAACACAGTGTTAACCTCACATAACAGTGTTAACCTCACATAACACAGTGTTAACCTCGCATAACAGTGTTAACCTCACATAACACAGTGTTAACCTTACATAACACAGTGTTAACCTCACATAACAGTGTTAACCTCGCATAACACAGTGTTAACCTCACATAACAGTGTTAACCTCACATAACATTATGGTAACTTCATGTTACCTCAGCAGTTTACCTCAGATAAACTGCTAAGTTACCCTGGGTACAAGGGTAACTTACCATTGTTACCTTGGTACATAGGTAACATGGGTGAGGTTTTCACCAATCCTTCCTGAATATCATAGATGGAGGTGGTGAGAGTGTAGCCAGCTGGGTGATGGAGGTGGTGAGAGTGTAGCCAGCTGGGTGATGGAGGTGGTGAGAGTGTAGCCAGCTGAGTGATGGAGGGGGTGAGAGTGTAGCCAGCTGAGTGATGGAGGTGGTGAGAGTGTAGCCAGCTGAGTGATGGAGGTGGTGAGAGTGTAGCCAGCTGGGTGATGGAGGTGGTGAGAGTGTAGCCAGCTGGGTGATGGAGGTGGTGAGAGTGTAGCCAGCTGAGTGATGGAGGTAGTGAGAGTGTAGCCAGCTGAGTGATGGAGGGGGTGAGAGTGTAGCCAGCTGAGTGATGGAGGGGGTGAGAGTGTAGCCAGCTGAGTGATGGAGGTGGTGAGAGTGTAGCCAGCTGAGTGATGGAGGGGGTGAGAGTGTAGCCAGCTGAGTGATGGAGGGGGTGAGAGTGTAGCCAGCTGAGTGATGGAGGGGGTGAGAGTGTAGCCAGCTGAGTGATGGAGGGGGTGAGAGTGTAGCCAGCTGAGTGATGGAGGGGGTGAGAGTGTAGCCAGCTGAGTGATGGAGGGGGTGAGAGTGTAGCCAGCTGAGTGATGGAGGTGGTGAGAGTGTAGCCAGCTGAGTGATGGAGGTGGTGAGAGTGTAGCCAGCTGAGTGATGGAGGTGGTGAGAGTGTAGCCAGCTGGGTGATGGAGGTAGTGAGAGTGTAGCCAGCTGAGTGATGGAGGTGGTGAGAGTGTAGCCAGCTGAGTGATGGAGGTGGTGAGAGTGTAGCCAGCTGAGTGATGGAGGGGGTGAGAGTGTAGCCAGCTGAGTGATGGAGGTGGTGAGAGTGTAGCCAGCTGAGTGATGGAGGTGGTGAGAGTGTAGCCAGCTGGGTGATGGAGGTGGTGAGAGTGTAGCCAGCTGGGTGATGGAGGTGGTGAGAGTGTAGCCAGCTGAGTGATGGAGGTGGTGAGAGTGTAGCCAGCTGAGTGATGGAGGTGGTGAGAGTGTAGCCAGCTGAGTGATGGAGGTGGTGAGAGTGTAGCCAGCTGAGTGATGGAGGTGGTGAGAGTGTAGCCAGCTGGGTGATGGAGGTAGTGAGAGTGTAGCCAGCTGGGTGATGGAGGTAGTGAGAGTGTAGCCAGCTGAGTGGTGGAGGTGGTGAGAGTGTAGCCAGCTGAGTGATGGAGGTGGTGAGAGTGTAGCCAGCTGAGTGATGGAGGTGGTGAGAGTGTAGCCAGCTGAGTGATGGAGGTGGTGAGAGTGTAGCCAGCTGAGTGATGGAGGTGGTGAGAGTGTAGCCAGCTGAGTGATGGAGGTGGTGAGAGTGTAGCCAGCTGGGTGATGGAGGTAGTGAGAGTGTAGCCAGCTGAGTGATGGAGGTGGTGAGAGTGTAGCCAGCTGAGTGATGGAGGTGGTGAGAGTGTAGCCAGCTGAGTGATGGAGGGGGTGAGAGTGTAGCCAGCTGAGTGATGGAGGTGGTGAGAGTGTAGCCAGCTGAGTGATGGAGGTGGTGAGAGTGTAGCCAGCTGAGTGATGGAGGGGGTGAGAGTGTAGCCAGCTGAGTGATGGAGGTGGTGAGAGTGTAGCCAGCTGAGTGATGGAGGTGGTGAGAGTGTAGCCAGCTGAGTGATGGAGGGGGTGAGAGTGTAGCCAGCTGAGTGATGGAGGTGGTGAGAGTGTAGCCAGCTGAGTGATGGAGGGGGTGAGAGTGTAGCCAGCTGAGTGATGGAGGTGGTGAGAGTGTAGCCAGCTGGGTGATGAAGGTAGTGAGAGTGTAGCCAGCTGGGTGATGGAGGTGGTGAGAGAGTAGCCAGCTGGGTGATGGAGGGGGTGAGAGTGTAGCCAGCTAGGTGCTAGAGGTGGTGAGAGTGTAGCCAGCTGGGTGATGGAGGTGGTGAGTGTAGCCAGCTGGGTGATGGAGGTGGTGAGAGTGTAGCCAGCTGGGTGATGGAGGTAGTGAGAGTGTAGCCAGCTGGGTGATGGAGGTGGTGAGAGTGTAGCCAGCTGAGTGATGGAGGTGGTGAGAGTGTAGCCAGCTGGGTGATGGAGGTGGTGAGAGTGTAGCCAGCTGGGTGATGGAGGTGGTGAGAGTGTAGCCAGCTGGGTGATGGAGGTGGTGAGAGTGTAGCCAGCTGGGTGATGGAGGTGGTGAGAGTGTAGCCAGCTGAGTGATGGAGGGGGTGAGAGTGTAGCCAGCTGAGTGATGGAGATGGTGAGAGTGTAGCCAGCTGAGTGATGGAGGTGGTGAGAGTGTAGCCAGCTGAGTGATGGAGGTGGTGAGAGTGTAGCCGGCTGGGTGATGGAGGTAGTGAGAGTGTAGCCAGCTGGGTGATAGAGGTAGTGAGAGTGTAGCCAGCTGAGTGATGGAGGGGGTGAGAGTGTAGCCAGCTGAGTGATGGAGGGGGTGAGAGTGTAGCCAGCTGAGTGATGGAGGGGGTGAGAGTGTAGCCAGCTGAGTGATGGAGGGGGTGAGAGTGTAGCCAGCTGAGTGATGGAGGGGGTGAGAGTGTAGCCGGCTGAGTGATGGAGGTGGTGAGAGTGTAGCCAGCTGAGTGATGGAGGGGGTGAGAGTGTATCCGGCTGAGTGATGGAGGGGGTGAGAGTGTAGCCAGCTGAGTGATGGAGGGGGTGACAGTGTACCCAGCTGAGTGATGGAGGGGGTGAGAGTGTAGCCAGCTGAGTGATGGAGGGGGTGAGAGTGTAGCCAGCTGAGTGATGGAGGTGGTGAGAGTGTAGCCAGCTGTGTGATGGAGGGGGTGAGAGTGTAGCCAGCTGTGTGATGGAGGTAGTGAGAGTGTAGCCAGCTGAGTGATGGAGGTGGTGAGTGTAGCCAGCTGGGTGATGGAGGTGGTGAGAGTGTAGCCAGCTGGGTGATGGAGGTGGTGAGAGTGTAGCCAGCTGGGTGATGGAGGGGGTGAGAGTGTAGCCAGCTGAGTGATGGAGGGGGTGAGAGTGTAGCCAGCTGAGTGATGGAGGTGGTGAGAGTGTAGCCAGCTGAGTGATGGAGGTGGTGAGAGTGTAGCCAGCTGAGTGATGGAGGTGGTGAGAGTGTAGCCAGCTGAGTGATGGAGGTGGTGAGAGAGTAGCCGGCTGGGTGATGGAGGTAGTGAGAGTGTAGCCAGCTGGGTGATGGAGGTAGTGAGAGTGTAGCCAGCTGAGTGATGGAGGGGGTGAGAGTGTAGCCAGCTGAGTGATGGAGGTGGTGAGAGTGTAGCCAGCTGAGTGATGGAGGGGGTGAGAGTGTAGCCGGCTGAGTGATGGAGGGGGTGAGAGTGTAGCCAGCTGAGTGATGGAGGGGGTGACAGTGTAGCCAGCTGAGTGATGGAGGGGGTGAGAGTGTAGCCAGCTGAGTGATGGAGGGGGTGAGAGTGTAGCCAGCTGAGTGATGGAGGTGGTGAGAGTGTAGCCAGCTGGGTGATGGAGGTGGTGAGAGTGTAGCCAGCTGGGTGATGGAGGTGGTGAGAGTGTAGCCAGCTGGGTGATGGAGGGGGTGAGAGTGTAGCCAGCTGAGTGATGGAGGGGGTGAGAGTGTAGCCAGCTGAGTGATGGAGGTAGTGAGAGTGTAGCCAGCTGAGTGATGGAGGTGGTGAGAGTGTAGCCAGCTGAGTGATGGAGGTGGTGAGAGTGTAGCGAGCTGAGTGATGGAGGTGGTGAGAGTGTAGCCAGCTGAGTGATGGAGGTGGTGAGAGTGTAGCCAGCTGAGTGATGGAGGGGGTGAGAGTGTAGCCGGCTGAGTGATGGAGGGGGTGAGAGTGTAGCCAGCTGAGTGATGGAGGTGGTGAGAGTGTAGCCAGCTGAGTGATGGAGGGGGTGAGAGTGTAGCCAGCTGAGTGATGGAGGTGGTGAGAGTGTAGCCAGCTGGGTGATGGAGGTGGTGAGAGTGTAGCCAGCTGGGTGATGGAGGGGGTGAGAGTGTAGCCAGCTGAGTGATGGAGGGGGTGAGAGTGTAGCCAGCTGAGTGATGGAGGTAGTGAGAGTGTAGCCAGCTGAGTGATGGAGGGGGTGAGAGTGTAGCCGGCTGAGTGATGGAGGGGGTGAGAGTGTAGCCAGCTGAGTGATGGAGGTGGTGAGAGTGTAGCCAGCTGGGTGATGGAGGTGGTGAGAGTGTAGCCAGCTGGGTGATGGAGGTGGTGAGAGTGTAGCCAGCTGAGTGATGGAGGTGGTGAGAGTGTAGCCAGCTGAGTGATGGAGGGGGTGAGAGTGTAGCCAGCTGGGTGATGGAGGTGGTGAGAGTGTAGCCAGCTGAGTGATGGAGGTGGTGAGAGTGTAGCCAGCTGAGTGATGGAGGTGGTGAGAGTGTAGCCAGCTGAGTGATGGAGGGGGTGAGAGTGTAGCCAGCTGGGTGATGGAGGTAGTGAGAGTGTAGCCAGCTGAGTGATGGAGGTGGTGAGAGTGTAGCCAGCTGAGTGATGGAGGTGGTAAGAGTGTAGCCAGCTGAGTGATGGAGGTGGTTAGAGTGTAGCCAGCTGAGTGATGGAGGGGGTGAGAGTGTAGCCAGCTGAGTGATGGAGGTAGTGAGAGTGTAGCCAGCTGAGTGATGGAGGTGGTGAGAGTGTAGCCAGCTGAGTGATGGAGGTGGTGAGAGTGTAGCCAGCTGAGTGATGGAGGTGGTGAGAGTGTAGCCAGCTGAGTGATGGAGGTGGTGAGAGTGTAGCCAGCTGAGTGATGGAGGGGGTGAGAGTGTAGCCGGCTGAGTGATGGAGGGGGTGAGAGTGTAGCCAGCTGAGTGATGGAGGTGGTGAGAGTGTAGCCAGCTGAGTGATGGAGGGGGTGAGAGTGTAGCCGGCTGAGTGATGGAGGGGGTGAGAGTGTAGCCAGCTGAGTGATGGAGGGGGTGACAGTGTAGCCAGCTGAGTGATGGAGGTGGTGAGAGTGTAGCCAGCTGAGTGATGGAGGGGGTGAGAGTGTAGCCAGCTGAGTGATGGAGGGGGTGAGAGTGTAGCCAGCTGAGTGATGGAGGTGGTGAGAGTGTAGCCAGCTGAGTGATGGAGGGGGTGGGAGTGTAGCCAGCTGAGTGATGGAGGTGGTGAGAGTGTAGCCAGCTGAGTGATGGAGGGGGTGGGAGTGTAGCCAGCTGAGTGATGGAGGTAGTGAGAGTGTAGCCAGCTGAGTGATGGAGGTGGTGAGAGTGTAGCCAGCTGAGTGATGGAGGTGGTGAGAGTGTAGCCAGCTGAGTGATGGAGGGGGTGGGAGTGTAGCCAGCTGAGTGATGGAGGTGGTGAGAGTGTAGCCAGCTGAGTGATGGAGGGGGTGGGAGTGTAGCCAGCTGAGTGATGGAGGTGGTGAGAGTGTAGCCAGCTGAGTGATGGAGGTGGTGAGAGTGTAGCCAGCTGAGTGATGGAGGTGGTGAGAGTGTAGCCAGCTGAGTGATGGAGGTGGTGAGAGTGTAGCCAGCTGAGTGATGGAGGTGGTGAGAGTGTAGCCAGCTGAGTGATGGAGGTGGTGAGAGTGTAGCCAGCTGAGTGATGGAGGTGGTGAGAGTGTAGCCAGCTGAGTGATGGAGGTGGTAAGAGTGTAGCCAGCTGAGTGATGGAGGGGGTGGGAGTGTAGCCAGCTGAGTGATGGAGGTGGTGAGAGTGTAGCCAGCTGAGTGATGGAGGGGGTGGGAGTGTAGCCAGCTGAGTGATGGAGGTGGTGAGAGTGTAGCCAGCTGAGTGATGGAGGGGGTGGGAGTGTAGCCAGCTGAGTGATGGAGGTAGTGAGAGTGTAGCCAGCTGAGTGATGGAGGTGGTGAGAGTGTAGCCAGCTGAGTGATGGAGGGGGTGAGAGTGTAGCCAGCTGAGTGATGGAGGGGGTGAGAGTGTAGCCAGCTGAGTGATGGAGGGGGTGACAGTGTAGCCAGCTGAGTGATGGAGGTGGTGAGAGTGTAGCCAGCTGAGTGATGGAGGTGGTGAGAGTGTAGCCAGCTGGGTGATGGAGGTGGTGAGAGTGTAGCCAGCTGAGTGATGGAGGTGGTGAGAGTGTAGCCAGCTGAGTGATGGAGGTGGTGAGAGTGTAGCCAGCTGAGTGATGGAGGTGGTGAGAGTGTAGCCAGCTGAGTGATGGAGGTGGTGAGAGTGTAGCCAGCTGAGTGATGGAGGTGGTAAGAGTGTAGCCAGCTGAGTGATGGAGGGGGTGGGAGTGTAGCCAGCTGAGTGATGGAGGTGGTGAGAGTGTAGCCAGCTGAGTGATGGAGGTGGTAAGAGTGTAGCTAGCTGAGTGATGGAGGGGGTGGGAGTGTAGCCAGCTGAGTGATGGAGGTGGTAAGAGTGTAGCTAGCTGAGTGATGGAGGGGGTGGGAGTGTAGCCAGCTGAGTGATGGAGGTGGTAAGAGTGTAGCCAGCTGAGTGATGGAGGGGGTGGGAGTGTAGCCAGCTGAGTGATGGAGGTGGTGAGAGTGTAGCCAGCTGAGTGATGGAGGTGGTAAGAGTGTAGCCAGCTGAGTGATGGAGGGGGTGGGAGTGTAGCCAGCTGGGTGATGGAGGGGGTGAGAGTGTAGCCAGCTGAGTGATGGAGGGGGTGAGAGTGTAGCCAGCTGGGTGATGGAGGGGGTGAGAGTGTAGCCAGCTGAGTGATGGAGGGGGTGGGAGTGTAGCCAGCTGGAACCTGTTGGGGCCAGATGCGTCTTCAGTGCCAGCATTACCCAGTCGTGATTTCCGGCAAATCTCTCTCTCCCGTTCCCTCAAAAAAAGCAAAATTTTCACGGCGCTTTTAACGTAATTACGTCTGGTTTTATGTACGTTTTATGGTGTTTGGAAATGGCGATTTGACTGTGTGAAAGTGGCACAGGAAGTGTGTTTTTGACGAGGCCTCTGGCGCGAAAGGCAGTAAGGCACGATCTTTCCACCCTGGGAAACACTATCATTGTTGATGTCGGAAGAGTGTGTCAGTCAGGTGTCTGGAAGCACCTGAATTTATAGATGGTGGTGGTGCCTATCTGGTGCCAGTCATATGTCTTAGGGTTATGGCTAGGTGTGAACAAGAGGTTTTTTGAGATATGGGTAGGTTCATGGGTTGGCATCCAGGGAGGTACTATCATCTTGTCATACCAGTGTGTAGGATGGTAGACAATCTTCCAGGGAGGTACTATCATCTTGTCATACCAGTGTGTAGGATGGTAGACAATCATCCAGGGAGGTACTATCATCTTGTCATACCAGTGTGTGGGATGGTAGACAATCATCCAGGGAGGTACTATCATCTTGTCATACCAGTGTGTAGGATGGTAGACAATCATCCAGGGAGGTACTATCATCTTGTTATACCAGTGTGTAGGATGGTAGACAATCATCCAGGGAGGTACTATCATCTTGTCATACCAGTGTGTAGGATGGTAGACAACCATCCAGGGAGGTACTATCATCTTGTCATACCAGTGTGTAGGATGGTAGACAACCATCCAGGGAGGTACTATCATCTTGTCATACCAGTGTGTAGGATGGTAGACAATCATCCAGGGAGGTACTATCATCTTGTCATACCAGTGTGTAGGATGGTAGACAACCATCCAGGGAGGTACTATCATCTTGTCATACCAGTGTGTAGGATGGTAGACAATCATCCAGGGAGGTACAATCATCCAGGGAGGTACTATCATCTTGTCATACCAGTGTGTAGGATGGTAGACAATCATCCAGGGAGGTACTATCATCTTGTCATACCAGTGTGTAGGATGGTAGACAATCATCCAGGGAGGTACTATCATCTTGTCATACCAGTGTGTAGGATGGTAGACAACCATCCAGGGAGGTACTATCATCTTGTCATACCAGTGTGTAGGATGGTAGACAATCATCCAGGGAGGTACTATCATCTTGTCATACCAGTGTGTAGGATGGTAGACAATCATCCAGGGAGGTACTATCATCTTGTCATACCAGTGTGTAGGATGGTAGACAATCATCCAGGGAGGTACTATCATCTTGTCATACCAGTGTGTGGGATGGTAGACAACCATCCAGGGAGGTACTATCATCTTGTCATACCAGTGTGTAGGATGGTAGACAACCATCCAGGGAGGTACTATCATCTTGTCATACCAGTGTGTAGGATGGTAGACAGCCATCCAGGGAGGTACTATCATCTTGTCATACCAGTGTGTAGGATGGTAGACAATCATCCAGGGAGGTACTATCATCTTGTCATACCAGTGTGTAGGATGGTAGACAATCATCCAGGGAGGTACTATCATCTTGTCATACCAGTGTGTAGGATGGTAGACAGCCATCCAGGGAGGTACTATCATCTTGTCATACCAGTGTGTAGGATGGTAGACAGCCATCCAGGGAGGTACTATCATCTTGTCATACCAGTGTGTAGGATGGTAGACAATCATCCAGGGAGGTACTATCATCTTGTCATACCAGTGTGTAGGATGGTAGACAATCATCCAGGGAGGTACTATCATCTTGTCATACCAGTGTGTAGGATGGTAGACAATCATCCAGGGAGGTACTACCATCCTGCCATACCAGTGTGTAGGATAGGATGGTAGACAGCCATCCTGGGAGGTACTAACCTCGACTTATCCAGGTGTGAAATGAAAGACTGTTAAACGTTTTGCACTCTGGCATGCTATCAGGCCAATTGAGTTGAGTCATCAATATCCCGTGTACCGTAGCTGGGATGTCATCAATATCCCGTGTACCGTGGCTGGGATGTCATCAATATCCCGTGTACCGTGGCTGGGATGTCATCAATATCCCGTGTACCGTGGCTGGGATGTCATCAATATCCCGTGTACCGTGGCTGGGGTAAGTCATCAATATCCTGTGTACCGTGGCTGGGATGTCATCAATATCCTATGTACCGTGGCTGGGGTAAGTCATCAATATCCCGTGTACCGTGGCTGGGGTAAGTCATCAATATCCTGTGTACCGTGGCTGGGATGTCATCAATATCCCGTGTACCGTGGCTGGGGTAAGTCATCAATATCCCGTGTACCGTGGCTGGGGTAAGTCATCAATATCCCGTGTACCGTGGCTGGGGTAAGTCATCAATATCCTGTGTACCGTGGCTGGGATGTCATCAATATCCCGTGTACCGTGGCTGGGGTAAGTCATCAATATCCCGTGTACCGTGGCTGGGGTAAGTCATCAATATCCTGTGTACCGTGGCTGGGGTAAGTCATCAATATCCCGTGTACCGTGGCTGGGATGTCATCAATATCTCTCACACAGGAGAGGAAACATCTGACGGTGTTCCACTCTCTGGACCAGACCAGTGTCAAGTCACACTGAGGCGAGAACAGTAGTGCGTGTGAGAAGACAGTATTGTAGGGACGGGGGAAGAGGGTGGTGGTTGTAGTAGTAGTAGTAGTGGTAGTAATAGCAGCAGTAGTGGTAATATTAATGGCTATAGTAGTAGTAGTAATAGCAGTAGTAAGAGTAGCAGCAGTAGTAGTAATACCAGCAGCAGTAGTAGTAATACCAGCAGCAGTAGTAGTAATACCAGCAGCAGTAGTAGTAATACCAGCAGCAGTAGTAGTAATACCAGCAGCAGTAGTAGTAATACCAGCAGCAGTAGTAGTAATACTAGCAGTAGTAGTAATACCAGCAGCAGTAGTAGTAATACTAGCAGCAGTAGTAGTAATACCAGCAGCAGTAGTAGTAATACCAGCAGCAGTAGTAGTAATACCAGCAGCAGTAGTAGTAATACCAGCAGCAGTAGTAGTAATACCAGCAGCAGTAGTAGTAATACCAGCAGCAGTAGTACTAATATTGGCAGCAGCAGTAGTACTAATACTGGCAGCAGCAGTAGTAGTAATACTGGCAGCAGCAGTTGTACTAATACTGGCAGCAGCAGCAGTACTAATAGCAGTAGTAGTAGTAATACCAGCAGCAGTAGTAGTAATACCAGCAGCAGTAGTAGTAATACCAGCAGCAGTAGTAGTAATACCAGCAGCAGTAGTAGTAATACCAGCAGCAGTAGTAGTAATAGCAGCAGTAGTAGTAGTAATACCAGCAGCAGTAGTGTTAGTAATTGTAATTAGGTAGTAGCAGTGAGCAGCTGGGCTCTGTCATACCTACACTTAAAGATGTGTGTGTGTGTGTGTGTGTGTGTGTGTGTGTGTGTGTGTGTGTGTGTGTGTGTGTGTTTGTGTGAGAGAGAAGGTCAGGTCACCAGCTAACTAACACACTGGTCAGTAACTCGCCAGATATGCAGCAAGGAAGCCAATCACTGCCAATCTGGTCCAATCAACTGCCTAAATTAGTCTTCCTGCTGGTGGTGGTGGCACTGGTGCTGGAGGTAGTGCTCAAGTGCTGGAGGTAGTGCTCAAGTGTTGGAGGTAGTGCTCAAGTGCCTCGCAGAGTTATACAATGTATCTCAGAGGCTGTATCCTGTTGATGATACCTGAAGGTTCCCGAGGATCAACGCCCCGCGGCCCGGTCCCAGAGCAGGACTTGTGGTGGATGAAGGCCTCATCAACCAAGTTGTTAGTGCTGGCCACACACAGACCAGCATATGAACCAGTACTGGTTTATACTTATCCTCTTACCAGTACCCTACGTATTAGTAAACTCTTGAAGAGAGGTTTGTTGGTACGGAGGGTGTTGAAGAGTCGGGGACCTCTGACACTCGTCAAGTTCTCTCGTAAAGAGTATCATCATTGGCTCAACATCTCTTGTCTTGAAAGTTCTAGTTATCCGGTCTATCATTTTTCCTTGTAGTAGCAATAACAACATTGTTGTGAACCTTGAATATGAGATCTTCTTACATCATTACTCCCAGGTCTCACACACGCAACTTTCACACTACTGAATAATTTAAGTTTATCCTGTACTCTGTTACAGTCTTTATTTCCTCCATCGTTGTGAACCTTGAATATGAGATCTTCTTACATCATTACTCCCAGGTCTCACACACACAACTTTCACACTACTTGATAATTTAAGTTTATCCTGTACTCTGTTACAGTCTTTATTTCCTGCATTCTTCCATAGTGAAACAAGAGAAACTTGTCCTTGTTAAACATTATATTGTTGTCTGAAGTCAAGTGTAACACTTGATTTATATCCACTTGAAGATTGACTGTGTCTTGGCCTGGGGACAGTTGGTCCCAGAAGATGAGGAGGTACTTGTACCTCCTCCCATGGCAGACACAGGTCTCAGACACTCCCAAGCCAGGGAGCCAAGGCCGGGTCACCATCTGGAAAAGACCCGGACCGGAAGAGTACCGGCGAATCAAGGAGAAGGAGTGTGTCTTGGACAGATGTTATTCTCACAGACATTCTGGTGTCATCAACAATGTTACAGTGTTTATGTTCTTGTATATGTCAGATATAAGACTGACAAACACAAGTGGGACGAGTACTGTGCCTTCACCAACACAACTTTTCACTGTGTGTCTCTGACGTCACTCTCTCTACTACTCTGCCTTCTGTTTCTTAACTTAAATATCCATCTACTCACTTTTCCAGACCATGTCATAGTGGTCCAGTAGTTGTGAGAGGCAGCAGCGACCATCCAAGACCATGTCATAATGATCCAGTAGTTGTGAGAGGCAGCAGTGACCATCCAGGACCATGTCATAATGATCCAGTAGTTGTGAGAGGCAGCAGCGACCATCCAAGACCATGTCATAATGATCCAGTAGTTGTGAGAGGCAGCAGCGACCATCCAAGACCATATCATAATGATCCAGTAGTTGTGAGAGGCAGCAGTGACCATCCAAGACCATGTCATAATGATCCAGTAGTTGTGAGAGGCAGCAGTGACCATCCAGGACCATGTCATAATGATCCAGTAGTTGTGAGAGGCAGCAGCGACCATCCAAGACCATGTCATAATGATCCAGTAGTTGTGAGAGGCAGCAGTGACCATCCAAGACCATGTCATAATGATCCAGTAGTTGTGAGAGGCAGCAGTGACCATCCAAGACCATATCATAATGATCCAGTAGTTGTGAGAGGCAGCAGTGACCATCCAAGACCATGTCATAATTATCCAGTAGTTGTGAGAGGCAGCAGCGACCATCCAAGACCATGTCATAATGATCCAGTAGTTGTGAGAGGCAGCAGTGACCATCCAAGACCATAATGATCCAGTAGTTGTGAGAGGCAACAGTGACCATCCAAGACCATGTCATAATGATCCAGTAGTTGTGAGAGGCAGCAGCGACCATCCAAGACCATGTCATAATGATCCAGTAGTTGTGTCCAAGACCATGTCATAATGATCCAGTAGTTGTGAGAGGCAGCAGCGACCATCCAAGACCATGTCATAATGATCCAGTAGAGAGGCAGCAGCGACCATCCAAGACCATGTCATAATGATCCAGTAGTTGTGAGAGGCAGCAGCGACCATGTGAGAGGCAGCAGTGACCATCCAAGACCATGTCATAATTATCCAGTAGTTGTGAGAGGCAGCAGCGACCATCCAAGACCATGTCATAATGATCCAGTAGTTGTGAGAGGCAGCAGTGACCATCCAAGACGATGTCATAATGATCCAGTAGTTGTGAGAGGCAACAGTGACCATCCAGGACCATGTCATAATGATCCAGTATTTGTGAGAGGCAGCAGTGACCATCCAAGACCATGTCATGATGATCCAGTAGTTGTTAGAGGCAGCAGTGACCATCCAAGACCATGTCATAATGATCCAGTAGTTGTGAGAGGCAGCAGCGACCATCCAAGACCATGTCATACTGATCCAGTAGTTGTGAGAGGCAACAGTGAGCATCCAAGACCATGTCATAATGATCCAGTAGTTGTGAGAGGCAACAGCGACCATCCAAGACCATGTCATAATGATCCAGTAGTTGTGAGAGGCAGCAGTGACCATCCAAGACCATGTCATAATGATCCAGTAGTTGTGAGAGGCAGCAGCGACCATCCAAGACCATGTCATACTGATCCAGTAGTTGTGAGAGGCAACAGTGAGCATCCAAGACCATGTCATAATGATCCAGTAGTTGTGAGAGGCAACAGTGACCATCCAAGACCATGTCATAATGATCCAGTAGTTGAGAGGCAGCAGCGACCATCCAAGACCATGTCATAATGATCCAGTAGTTGTGAGAGGCAACAGCGACCATCCAAGACCATGTCATAATGATCCAGTAGTTGTGAGAGGCAGCAGTGACCATCCAAGACCATGTCATAATGATCCAGTAGTTGTGAGAGGCAACAGTGACCATCCAAGACCATGTCATAATGATCCAGTAGTTGAGAGGCAGCAGCGACCATCCAAGACCATGTCATAATGATCCAGTAGTTGTGAGAGGCAGCAGCAACCATCCAAGACCATGTCATAATGATCCAGTAGTTGTGAGAGGCAGCAGTGACCATCCAAGACCATGTCATAATGATCCAGTAGTTGTGAGAGGCAGCAGTGACCATCCAGGACCATGTCATAATGATCCAGTAGTTGTGAGAGGCAGCAGTGACCATCCAAGACCATGTCATAATGATCCAGTAGTTGTGAGAGGCAGCAGTGACCATCCAGGACCATGTCATAATGATCCAGTAGTTGTGAGAGGCAGCAGCGACCATCCAAGACTATGTCATAATGATCCAGTAGTTGTGAGAGGCAGCAGCGACCATCCAGGACCATGTCATAATGATCCAGTAGTTGAGAGGCAGCAGCGACCATCCAGGACCATGTCATAATGATCCAGTAGTTGTGAGAGGCAGGAGCGACCATCCAAGACCATGTCATAATGATCCAGTAGTTGTGAGAGGCAGCAGCGACCATCCAAGACCATGTCATAATGATCCAGTAGTTGTGAGAGGCAGCAGCGACCATCCAAGACCATGTCATAATGATCCAGTAGTTGTGAGAGGCAGCAGTGACCATCCAAGACCATGTCATAATGATCCAGTAGTTGTGAGAGGCAGCAGTGACCATCCAAGACCATGTCATAATGATCCAGTAGTTGTGAGAGGCAGCAGCGACCATCCAAGACCATGTCATAATGATCCAGTAGTTGTGAGAGGCAGCAGTGACCATCCAGGACCATGTCATAATGATCCAGTAGTTGTGAGAGGCAGCAGTGACCATCCAAGACCATGTCATAATGATCCAGTAGTTGTGAGAGGCAGCAGTGACCATCCAGGACCATGTCATAATGATCCAGTAGTTGTGAGAGGCAGCAGCGACCATCCAAGACCATGTCATAATGATCCAGTAGTTGTGAGAGGCAGCAGCGACCATCCAAGACCATGTCATAATGATCCAGTAGTTGTGAGAGGCAGCAGCGACCATCCAAGACCATGTCATAATGATCCAGTAGTTGTGAGAGGCAGCAGTGACCATCCAAGACCATGTCATAATGATCCAGTAGTTGTGAGAGGCAGCAGTGACCATCCAAGACCATGTCATAATGATCCAGTAGTTGTGAGAGGCAGCAGCGACCATCCAAGACCATGTCATAATGATCCAGTAGTTGTGAGAGGCAGCAGTGACCATCCAGGACCATGTCATAATGATCCAGTAGTTGTGAGAGGCAGCAGTGACCATCCAAGACCATGTCATAATGATCCAGTAGTTGTGAGAGGCAGCAGTGACCATCCAGGACCATGTCATAATGATCCAGTAGTTGTGAGAGGCAGCAGCGACCATCCAAGACTATGTCATAATGATCCAGTAGTTGTGAGAGGCAGCAGCGACCATCCAGGACCATGTCATAATGATCCAGTAGTTGAGAGGCAGCAGCGACCATCCAGGACCATGTCATAATGATCCAGTAGTTGTGAGAGGCAGCAGCGACCATCCAGGACCATGTCATAATGATCCAGTAATTGTGAGAGGCAGCAGCGACCATCCAAGATCATGTCATAATGATCCAGTAGTTGTGAGAGGCAACAGCGACCATCCAAGACCATGTCATAATGATCCAGTAGTTGTGAGAGGCAGCAGTGACCATCCAAGACCATGTCATAATGATCCAGTAGTTGTGAGAGGCAGCAGCGACCATCCAAGACCATGTCATAATGATCCAGTAGTTGTGAGAGGCAGCAGTGACCATCCAAGACCATGTCATAATGGTCCAGTAGTTGTGAGAGGCAGCAGTGACCATCCAAGACCATGTCATAATGATCCAGTAGTGAGAGGCAGCAGTGACCATCCAGGACCATGTCATAATGATCCAGTAGTTGTGAGAGGCAGCAGTGACCATCCAAGACCATGTCATAATGATCCAGTAGTTGTGAGAGGCAGCAGTGACCATCCAAGACCATGTCATAATGATCCAGTAGTTGTGAGAGGCAGCAGCGACCATCCAAGACCATGTCATAATGATCCAGTAGTTGTGAGAGGCAGCAGTGACCATCCAAGACCATGTCATAATGGTCCAGTAGTTGTGAGAGGCAGCAGTGACCATCCAAGACCATGTCATAATGATCCAGTAGTGAGAGGCAGCAGTGACCATCCAGGACCATGTCATAATGATCCAGTAGTTGTGAGAGGCAGCAGTGACCATCCAAGACCATGTCATAATGATCCAGTAGTTGTGAGAGGCAGCAGTGACCATCCAAGACCATGTCATAATGATCCAGTAGTTGTGAGAGGCAGCAGCGACCATCCAGGCTGCCCTGGGTAGTGCAACTGTTGTGATCCCATGTGTGGAACATTCTTCTTAAAACACTTTCCATACTTACAATATTGTGCGGCTTTGCCTTTATTGCCAACTTTGTGGTGCGGGAGTTTAATGACTGCCATTCCAATGTAACAATGTTACCTTGGAATATTTACGACATACAACAGTGTTACCTTGGGTTTTTTTTCTGTTTTTTTTAATTCTTGATGAGTTTGTGGTGGCAGAAGTCAGGGTGTGGGGGCAGAGTGCCCGGTCATGCCCTGGTTATATCCTCGGCTTCTTCGAAGTCGAGGGATTTAAGTATTTTTGTCTATAATTTTGCAGATTTTAGCAAAATTACCATTTTGATGTGAAAAATTATTAGGTTTGTCAATGTTTTATCAAACTAACGACTCACTGAACACAGGGTAATAATGGCACTCCAGTATTTCGCTCATTCATTTTGCCATCATCAGTGTGCTTCCCATTTTTTTTAATTTAAATGCTTGATACGTGATTTTTTTTTTTTTTGGCCCCGGATTTTGCGTATGAGAAAAGTATTTCATTAATGGGTTTTTTGATCCTCTTGTCCCCCCCCCCCTGAATATAAATAATTTTAGACTTACTGATGCGCTTGTCGTTTTTGTCGTTTTCCCAAAAATCTTTTTGCACCTTTCGTTGGAATGTATTTTGCATAGTGTTGAATGATTCTGAATAAATTTGAATAGTTGAAATATATTTGTGTGTCAGTGTGTGTTTGTCCTCTGTGGCTGTGTATGTTACTAATGTAAATTTTTGAGATTTTGTGTGTGTAGGTGTTTGTATGTGTACGTGAGTGTATGTGTATATGTGTACGTTTGTGTACATATTTGTTTGAGCAGGTATTTGTAGGTCTGTATGTGTAGGTATGTGTGTAGGTGTTTGTATGTGTAGATATGTGTATGTGCAAGTATGTATGAATTTGTGTAATATTGGTACTCGCCTGAGATAATATTGTGCTCTTATATGGGTGCGAAGTGTGGGTGGTGAATGTTGCAACAAGGAGAAGGCTGGAGGCAGTGGAGGAGGAGGCTGGAGGCAGTGGAGGAGGAGGCTGGAGACAGTGGAGGAGGAGGCTGGAGGCAGTGGAGATGTCATTAGAACATAAGAACATAAGAAAGGAGGAACACTGCAGCAGGCCTGTTGGCCCATACTAGGCAGGTCCTTTACAATTCATCCCAATGTGTGGTGTGAATATAATGCAGAGAATTCGTAGTTTGGAAGTTAGGAGGAGGTGCGGGATTACCAAAACTGTTGTCCAGAGGGCTGAGGAAGGGTTGTTGAGGTGGTTCGGACATGTAGAGAGAATGGAAGAAAATAAGATGACTTGGAGAGTGTGTAAATCTGTAGTGGAGGGAAGGCGGGGTTGGGGTGAGCCTAGGAAAGGGAGGGAGTGGGTAAAGGAGGTTTTGTGTGCGAGGGGCTTGGACTTCCAGCAAGCATGTGTGAGTGTGTTAGGAGTGAATGGAGACAACTGGTTTTCAGGACTTGACGTGCTGTTGGAGTGTAAGCAAGGCAACATTTATGAAGGGGTTCAGGGACACTGGCAGACCTGACCCGAGTCCTGGAGATGGGAAGTACAGTATCTGCACTCTGAAGGACGGGTGTTAATGTACCAGTTTTATAACTGTAGTGTAAAGCCTCCCTCTGGCAAGACAGTGATGGAGTGAATGATGGTGAAAGTTTTTCTTTTTCGGGTCACCCTGCCTTGGTGGCCACCCTGCCTTGGTGGGCCACCCTGCCTTGGTGGGCCACCCTGCCTTGGTGGGCCACCCTGCCTTGGTGGGCCACCCTGCCTTGGTGGGACACCCTGCCTTGGTGGGCCACCCTGCCTTGGTGGGCCACCCTGCCTTGGTGGGCCACCCTGCCTTGGTGGGTCACCCTGCCTTGGTGGGTCACCCTACCTTGGTGGGCCACCCTGCCTTGGTGGGTCACCCTGCCTTGGTGGGTCACCCTACCTTGGTGGGTCACCCTGCCTTGGTGGGTCACCCTACCTTGGTGGGTCACCCTGCCTTGGTGGGTCACCCTACCTTGGTGGGTCACCCTACCTTGGTGGGTCACCCTACCTTGGTGGGCCACCCTACCTTGGTGGGTTACCCTACCTTGGTGGGTCACCCTGCCTTGGTGGGTCACCCTACCTTGGTGGGAGACGGCCAATATGTTAATAAAATAATATTAATCTTGACTTTTAGCAGTACATGACACAACTTATACAGACCATAGCTAACATCAGTGACTGGTTATGCAGAGCATTTCCGGCAGCTTAGGTTAATTTTGTCCCCAGGATGCCACCCACACTAGTCAACTAACACCTAGGTACCTACTTACTGCTAGGTGAACAGGGACAGCAGGTGTCTTAAGGAAACAGACCCGAATGTTTCCACTCGTACCGGGGATCGAACTATGCACCTTAGTGTGTGAGCTGAGTACGCTACCAACCCAGAAACAAGACACCCATAATATACCAGACTGACAAAGAATTGTACTGAGATATGAGGGAGCCAGTAAAAGGGATCCTACCAACTTTGCGAACCTCAATAATACCAATCAAGCACCTTAATTACTGGGAATATTTGAAGTCCCTCGATCTGTACTCCCTGGAACTTAGGCGAGAGAGATACAGTATAATCTACACCTGGACAGGATTGGTCCCAAATCTGCACACACAAATCCCCCTGAAACACACACAATAAAAGTAATGTAATTAACATTTATTACTTAGTTAATTAAATTTGTAATTGAAATGGGATGTAACTGCATCAATTAAATCAATTTTTTTTCCAGGTGAGAGGTGTTACAACGGTTCTGGCAACACTGGAGGGAGGTCAAGGTTAGTAAGAAGTTTTGCATGGGTCTGGCAACACTTGTTTAACTCTCACAGTGTCATGAGTCAGTCCCTCAGGTGAGGGACTGATTACCTCATCTAAGGGACTGGTAGTCAATCCCTCAGGTGAGGGACTGATTACCTCATCTAAGGGACTGGTAGTCAGTCCCTCATATAAGGGACTGACTACCTCACATTATGTCCTTGTATTGATAAAGTCACTGGAGGGCGAAACGTCTACAGTAAAGATACCCAGATGTTGTACATGTGTCTAATTCATCTTGTCGGTACTGTCTACCGTTCATGTAGACACTGTGTCGTACAAGTGTACATGGATACACACAAGGCCTAGGAACTAGGCCTCAAAGAGGCTTACAATTGTTTGTGGTGATAGTCACATCATAGTCCACCATCCTACACTACTGTGATCACTAGTCTCACACAGTCCACCATCCTACACTACTGTGACCACTAGGCTCACACAGTCCACCATCCTACACTACTGTGACCACTAGTCTCACACAGTCCACCATCCTACACTACTGTGACCACTAGTCTCACACAGTCCACCATCCTACACTACTGTGACCACTAGTCTCACACAGTCCACCATCCTACACTACTGTGACCACTAGTCTCACACAGTCCACCATCCTACACTACTGTGACCACTAGTCTCACACAGTCCACCATCCTACACTACTGTGACCACTAGTCTCACACAGTCCACCATCCTACACTACTGTGACCACTAGTTTTACACAGTCCACCATCCTACACTACTGTGACCACTAGTCTCACACAGTCCACCATCCTACACTACTGTGACCACTAGTCTCACACAGTCCACCATCCTACACTACTGTGACAACTAGTCTCACACAGTCCACCATCCTACACTACTGTGACCACTAGTCTCACACAGTCCACCATCCTACACTACTGTGACCACTAGTCTCACACAGTCCACCATCCTACACTACTGTGACCACTAGTCTCACACAGTCCACCATCCTACACTACTGTGACCACTAGTCTCACACAGTCCACCATCCTACACTACTGTGACCACTAGTCTCACACAGTCCACCATCCTACACTACTGTGACCACTAGTCTCACACAGTCCACCATCCTACACTACTGTGACCACTAGGCTCACACAGTCCACCATCCTACACTACCGTGACCACTAGGCTCACACAGTCCACCATCCTACACTACCGTGACCACTAGTCTCACACAGTCCATCCTACACTACTGTGACCACTAGTCTCACACAGTCCACCATCCTACACTACTGTGACCACTAGTCTCACAGTCCACCATCCTACACTACTGTGACCACTAGTCTCACACAGTCCACCATCCTACACTACTGTGACCACTAGTCTCACACAGTCCACCATCCTACACTACTGTGACCACTAGTCTCACACAGTCCACCATCCTACACTACTGTGACCACTAGTCTCACACAGTCCACCATCCTACACTACTGTGACCACTAGTCTCACACAGTCCACCATCCTACACTACTGTGACCACTAGTCTCACACAGTCCATCCTACACTACTGTGACCACTAGTCTCACAGTCCACCATCCTACACTACTGTGACCACTAGTCTCACACAGTCCACCATCCTACACTACTGTGACCACTAGTCTCACACAGTCCACCATCCTACACTACTGTGACCACTAGTCTCACACAGTCCACCATCCTACACTACTGTGACCACTAGTCTCACACAGTCCACCATCCTACACTGTGACCACTAATCTCACACAGTCCATCCTACACTACTGTGACCACTAGTCTCACACAGTCCACCATCCTACACGACTGTGACCACTAGTCTCACACAGTCCACCATCCTACACGACAGTGACCACTAGTCCACCGCAGTCCAACATCCTACACTACTGTGACCACTAGTCTCACACAGTCCACCATCCTACACTACTGTGATCACTAGTCTCACACAGTCCACCATCCTGCACTACTGTGATCACTAGTCTCACACAGTCCACCATCCTGCACTACTGTGATCACTAGTCTCACACAGTCCACCATCCTACACTACTGTGACCACTAGTCTCACACAGTCCACCATCCTACACTACTGTGACCACTAGTCTCACACAGTCCACCATCCTACACTACTGTGACCACTAGTCTCACACAGTCCACCATCCTACACTACTGTGACCACTAGTCTCACACAGTCCACCATCCTACACTACTGTGATCACTAGTCTCACACAGTCCACCATCCTACACTACTGTGACCACTAGTCTCACACAGTCCACCACCCTACACTACTGTGACCACTAGTCTCACACAGTCCACCATCCTACACTACTGTGACCACTAGTCTCACACAGTCCACCATCCTACACTACTGTGACCACTAGTCTCACACAGTCCACCATCCTACACTACTGTGACCACTAGTCTCACACAGTCCACCATCCTACACTACTGTGACCACTAGTCTCACACAGTCCACCATCCTACACTACTGTGACCACTAGTCTCACACAGTCCACCATCCTACACTACTGTGACCACTAGTCTCACACAGTCCACCATCCTACACTACTGTGACCACTAGTCTCACACAGTCCACCATCCTACACTACTGTGACCACTAGTCTCACACAGTCCACCATCCTACACTGTGACCACTAATCTCACACAGTCCATCCTACACTACTGTGACCACTAGTCTCACACAGTCCACCATCCTACACGACTGTGACCACTAGTCCACCGCAGTCCAACATCCTACACTACTGTGACCACTAGTCTCACACAGTCCACCATCCTACACTACTGTGATCACTAGTCTCACACAGTCCACCATCCTACACTACTGTGATCTCTAGTCTCACACAGTGCACCATCCTGCACTACTGTGATCACTAGTCTCACACAGTCCACCATCCTACACTACTGTGACCACTAGTCTCACAGTCCACCATCCTACACTACTGTGACCACTAGTCTCACACAGTCCACCATCCTACACTACTGTGACCACTAGTCTCACACAGTCCACCATCCTACACTACTGTGACCACTAGTCTCACACAGTCCACCATCCTACACTACTGTGATCACTAGTCTCACACAGTCCACCATTCTACACTACTGTGACCACTAGTCTCACACAGTCCACCATCCTAAACTACTGTGACCACTAGTCTCACACAGTCCACCATCCTACACTACTGTGACCACTAGTCTCACACAGTCCACCCTACACTACTGTGACCACTAGTCTCACACAGTCCATCCTACAGTACTGTGACCACTAGTCTCACACAGTCCACCATCCTACACTACTGTGACCACTAGTCTCACACAGTCCACCATCCTATACTACTGTGACCACTAGTCTCACACAGTCCACCATCCTACACTACTGTGACCACTAGTCTCACACAGTCCACCATCCTACACTACTGTGACCACTAGTCTCACACAGTCCACCATCCTACACTACTGTGACCACTAGTCTCACACAGTCCATCCTACACTACTGTGACCACTAGTCTCACACAGTCCACCATCCTACACTACTGTGACCACTAGTCTCACACAGTCCACCATCCTACACTACTGTGACCACTAGTCTCACACAGTCCACCATCCTACACTACTTGTATACCTTGTATACCTACACTTGTATACCTTGTACATGTACTTTTATACCTTGTACATGTACTTGTATACCTTTTACATGTACTGGTATACCTTGTACATGTACTTGTATACCTTGTACATGTACTTGTATACCTTGTACATGTACTTGTATACCTTGTACATGTACTTGTATACCTTGTACATGTACTTGTGTACCTTGTACATGTACTTGTATACCTTGTACATGTACTTGTATACCTTGTACATGTACTTGTATACCTTGTACATGTACTTGTATACCTTGTACATGTACTTGTATACCTTGTACGTGTACTTGTATACCTTGTACGTGTACTTGTATACCTTGTACGTGTACTGGTATACCTTGTACATGTACTTGTATACCTTGTACATGTACTTGTATACCTTGTACATGTACTGGTATACCTTGTACATGTACTGGTAGTAAATAAAGATTATTATTATTATTATTATTATTATTATTATTATTATTATTATTATTATTATTATTATTATTATATAGTGTGGAGAGTAAGGTGGAGAATATTGGGTAATACGTATACGGTAGACATTTCCGACAAGATGGAGAATTAAACACATGTACAACATCTGGGTATATTTATTGTAGACGTTTCGCCCTCCAGTGACTTTATCCCTAAATTCTGAGGGACTGATTACCTTATTCTTTGTATATGGCTCTTCCCATTATGTCCTTGTATTGATAAAGACATTGGAGGGCGAAACGTCTACAATAAAGATACCCAGATGTTGCACATGTGTCTAATTCTTCATCAGTGCTGGGTAGGCCAGACAAGACCAGACGAGCCTGACCCATACCCGGGCTCAGAGAGTAGAGAAACTCTGGAAACTCTCCAAAGGTAAGGGTACAGGCAGTCCCCCAGTTCCACATCCCATGACAGACGACATTACCATACTTGAATTTAATGGAGTTAGTAATTGCTTACCACTGGTCTTCCTGCAGCGCCGTCCCAAGAGTAATTGAGCACCCTGTAAGAGTACACACTCCTTCCCCGGAGCTTTTACACGTACATGTTAGAGCCCCGTCCCAAGAGTAATTGAGTACCCTGTAAGAGTACACACTCCTTCCCCGGTGCTTTTACACGTACATGTTAGAGCACCGTCCCAAGAGTAATTGAGTACCCTGTAAGAGTACACACACCTTCCTCGGAGCTTTTACACGTACATGTTAGAGCCCCGTCCCAAGAGTAATTGAGTACCCTGTAAGAGTACACACTCCTTCCCCGGTGCTTTTACACGTACATGTTAGAGCCCCGTCCCAAGAGTAATTGAGTACCCTGTAAGAGTACACACACCTTCCTCGGAGCTTTTACACGTACATGTTAGAGCCCCGTCCCAAGAGTAATTGAGTACCCTGTAAGAGTACACACACCTTCCCCGGAGCTTTTACACGTACATGTTAGAGCCCCGTCCCAAGAGTAATTGAGTACCCTGTAAGAGTACACACTCCTTCCCCGGGGCTTTTACACGTACATGTTAGAGCCCCGTCCCAAGAGTAATTGAGTACCCTGTAAGAGTACACACTCCTTCCCTGGGGCTTTTACACGTACATGTTAGAGCGCCGTCCCAAGAGTAATTGAGTACCCTGTAAGAGTACACACTCCTTCCCCGGGGCTTTTACACGTACATGTTAGAGCCCCGTCCCAAGAGTAATTGAGTACCCTGTAAGAGTACACACTCCTTCCCCGGGGCTTTTACACGTACATGTTAGAGCCCCGTCCCAAGAGTAATTGAGTACCCTGTAAGAGTACACACACCTTCCCCGGAGCTTTTACACGTACATGTTAGAGCCCCGTCCCAAGAGTAATTGAGTACCCTGTAAGAGTACACACTCCTTCCCCGGGGCTTTTACACGTACATGTTAGAGCCCCGTCCCAAGAGTAATTGAGTACCCTGTAAGAGTACACACTCCTTCCCTGGGGCTTTTACACGTACATGTTAGAGCGCCGTCCCAAGAGTAATTGAGTACCCTGTAAGAGTACACACTCCTTCCCCGGGGCTTTTACACGTACATGTTAGAGCCCCGTCCCAAGAGTAATTGAGTACCCTGTAAGAGTACACACTCCTTCCCCGGGGCTTTTACACGTACATGTTAGAGCCCCGTCCCAAGAGTAATTGAGTACCCTGTAAGAGTACACACTCCTTCCCCGGGGCTTTTACACGTACATGTTAGAGCCCCGTCCCAAGAGTAATTGAGTACCGTGTAAGAGTACACACTCCTTCCTCGGTGCTTTTACACGTACATGTTAGAGCCCCGTCCCAAGAGTAATTGAGTACCCTGTAAGAGTACACACTCCTTCCTCGGAGCTTTTACACGTACATGTTAGAGCCCCGTCCCAAGAGTAATTGAGTACCCTGTAAGAGTACACACTCCTTCCTCGGTGCTTTTACACGTACATGTTAGAGCCCCGTCCCAAGAGTAATTGAGCACCCTGTAAGAGTACACACACCTTCCTCGGTGCTTTTACACGTACATGTTAGAGCCCCGTCCCAAGAGTAATTGAGTACCCTGTAAGAGTACACACACCTTCCTCGGTGCTTTTACACGTACATGTTAGAGCCCCGTCCCAAGAGTAATTGAGCACCCTGTAAGAGTACACACTCCTTCCCCGGTGCTTTTACACGTACATGTTAGAGCCCCGTCCCAAGAGTAATTGAGTACCCTGTAAGAGTACACACTCCTTCCCCGGTGCTTTTACACGTACATGTTAGAGCCCCGTCCCAAGAGTAATTGAGTACCCTGTAAGAGTACACACTCCTTCCCCGGTGCTTTTACACGTACATGTTAGAGCGCCGTCCCAAGAGTAATTGAGCACCCTGTAAGAGTACACACTCCTTCCCCGGTGCTTTTACACGTACATGTTAGAGCGCCGTCCCAAGAGTAATTGAGTACCCTGTAAGAGTACACACTCCTTCCCCGGTGCTTTTACACGTACATGTTAGAGCGCCGTCCCAAGAGTAATTGAGCACCCTGTAAGAGTACACACTCCTTCCCCGGTGCTTTTACACGTACATGTTAGAGCCCCGTCCCAAGAGTAATTGAGTACCCTGTAAGAGTACACACACCTTCCTCGGAGCTTTTACACGTACATGTTAGAGCCCCGTCCCAAGAGTAATTGAGTACCCTGTAAGAGTACACACACCTTCCTCGGAGCTTTTACACGTACATGTTAGAGCCCCGTCCCAAGAGTAATTGAGTACCCTGTAAGAGTACACACACCTTCCTCGGAGCTTTTACACGTACATGTTAGAGCCCCGTCCCAAGAGTAATTGAGTACCCTGTAAGAGTACACACTCCTTCCCCGGTGCTTTTACACGTACATGTTAGAGCCCCGTCCCAAGAGTAATTGAGTACCCTGTAAGAGTACACGCTCCTTCCTCGGAGCTTTTATACGTACATGTTAGAGCCCCGTCCCAAGAGTAATTGAGCACCCTGTAAGAGTACACACTCCTTCCTCGGTGCTTTTACACGTACATGTTAGAGCGCCGTCCCAAGAGTAATTGAGTACCCTGTAAGAGTACACACTCCTTCCTCGGTGCTTTTACACGTACATGTTAGAGCGCCGTCCCAAGAGTAATTGAGTACCCTGTAAGAGTACACACTCCTTCCCCGGAGCTTTTACACGTACATGTTAGAGCCCCGTCCCAAGAGTAATTGAGTACCCTGTAAGAGTACACACACCTTCCTCGGAGCTTTTACACGTACATGTTAGAGCCCCGTCCCAAGTGTAATTGAGTACCCTGTAAGAGTACACACACCTTCCTCGGAGCTTTTACACGTACATGTTAGAGCCCCGTCCCAAGAGTAATTGAGTACCTTGTAAGAGTACACACTCCTTCCTCGGTGCTTTTACACGTACATGTTAGAGCCCCGTCCCAAGAGTAATTGAGCACCCTGTAAGAGTACACACACCTTCCTCGGAGCTTTAACACGTACATGTTAGAGCGCCGTTACTTTACACGAGTGTGATTGCTTTGGTGAGTTGTCCTCAGTTTTTTTATTCATTACACAGACTGCGATGATAGAATGGAGAGTCAGTCCCCCGCTCTTATTTACTTCCTCTTTGATGAGTGGAACAGTGTAGCTAGTAGTGGATCAGTGTAGCTAGTAGTGGAACAGTGTAGCTAGTAGTGGAACAGTGTAGCTAGTAGTGGATCAGTGTAGCTAGTAGTGGATCAGTGTAGCTAGTAGTGGATCAGTGTAGCTAGTAGTGGATCAGTGTAGCTAGTAGTGGATCAGTGTAGCTAGTAGTGGAACAGTGTAGCTAGTAGTGGATCAGTGTAGCTAGTAGTGGATCAGTGTAGCTAGTAGTGGATCAGTGTAGCTAGTAGTGGATCAGTGTAGCTAGTAGTGGAACAGTGCAGCTAGTAGTGGATCAGTGTAGCTAGTAGTGGATCGGTGTAGCTAGTAGTGGATCAGTGTAGCTAGTAGTGGATCAGTGTAGCTAGTAGTGGATCAGTGTAGCTAGTAGTGGATCAGTGTAGCTAGTAGTGGAACAGTGTAGCTAGTAGTGGAACAGTGTAGCTAGTAGTGGAACAGTGTAGCTAGTAGTGGATCAGTGTAGCTAGTAGTGGATCAGTGTAGCTAGTAGTGGAACAGTGTAGCTAGTAGTGGAACAGTGAAGCTAGTAGTGGAACAGTGCAGCTAGTAGTGGAACAGTGTAGCTAGTAGTGGAACAGTGTAGCTAGTGGAACAGTGTAGCTAGTAGTGGAACAGTGTAGCTAGTAATGGATCAGTGTAGCTAGTAGTGGAACAGTGTAGCTAGTAGTGGAACAGTGTAGCTAGTAGTGGAACAGTGTAGCTAGTAGTGGAACAGTGTAGCTAGTAGTGGATCAGTGTAGCAAGTAGTGGAACTGTGTAGCTAGTAGTGAAACAGTGTAGCTAGTAGTGGAACAGTGTAGCTAGTAGTGGAACAGTGTAGCTAGTAGTGGATCAGTGTAGCTAGCAGTGGAACAGTGTAGCTAGTAGTGGAACTGTGTAGCTAGTAGTGGAACAGTGTAGCTAGTAGTGGAACAGTGTAGCTAGTAGTGGAACAGTGTAGCTAGTAGTGGAACAGTGTAGATAGTAGTGGAACAGTGTACCTAGTAGTGGAACAGTGTAGCTAGTAGTGGATCAGTGTAGCTAGCAGTGGAACAGTGTAGCTAGTAGTGGAACAGTGTAGCTAGTAGTGGAACAGTGTAGCTAGTAGTAGAACAGTGTACCTAGTAGTGGAACAGTGTTGCTAGTAGTGGAACAGTGTAGCTAGTAGTGGATCAGCGTAACTAGTAGTGGATCAGTGTAGCTATTAGTGGAACAGTGTAGCTAGTAGTGGAACAGTGTAGCTAGTAGTGGAACAGTAGCTAGTAGTGGATCAGTGTAGCTAGTAGTGGAACAGTGCAGCTAGTGGAACAGTGTAGCTAGTAGTGGAACAGTGTAGCTAGTAGTGGATAAGTGTAGCTAGTAGTGGAACAGTGTAGCTAGTAGTGGATAAGTGTAGCTAGTAGTGGAACAGTGTAGCTAGTAGTGGAGCAGTGTAGCTAGTAGTGGAACAGTGTAACTAGTGGAACAGTGTAGCTAGTAGTGGATCAGTGTAGCTAGTAGTGGAACAGTGTAACTAGTGGAACAGTGTAGCTAGTAGTGGATCAGTGTAGCTAGTAGTGGATCAGTGTAGCTAGTAGTGGAACAGTGTAGCTAGTAGTGGATCAGTGTAGCTAGTAGTGGATCAGTGTAGCTAGTAGTGGAACAGTGTAACTAGTGGAACAGTGTAACTAGTAGTGGATCAGTGTAGCTAGTAGTGGAACAGTGTAGCTAGTGGAACAGTCCAACCAGTAGTGGAACAGTGTAGCTAGTAGTTGAACAGTGTAGCTAGTAGTGGATCAGTGTAGCTAGTAGAACAGTGTAGCTAGTAGTAGAACAGTGTAGCTAGTAGTGGAACAGTGTAGCTAGTAGTGAAACAATGTAGCTAGTAGTGGAACAGTGTAGCTAGTAGTGGAACATTGTAGCTAATGGCACAGTGTAGCTAGTAGTGGAACAATCCAGCCAGTAGTGGAACAGTGTATCTAGTAGTGGAACAGTGTATCTAGTAGTGGAACAGTGTAGCTAGTAGTGGAACAGTGTAGCTAGTGGAACAGCCCAGCCAGTAGTGGAACAGTGTAGCTAGTAGTGGAACAGTGTGGCTAGTAGTGGAACAGTCCAGCCAGTAGTGGAACAGCGTAGCTAGTAATGGAACAGTGTAGCTAGTAGTGGAACAGTCCAGCCAGTAGTGGAACAGTGTAGCTAGTAGTGGAGCAGTGTAGCTAGTAGTGGAACAGTGTAGCTAGTAGTGGAACAGTGTAGCTAGTAGTGGAACAGTGTAGCTAGTAGTGGAACAGTCCAGCCAGTAGTGGAACAGTCCAGCCAGTAGTGGAACAGTGTAGCTAGTAGTGGAACTGTGTAGTTAGTAGTGGAACAGTGTAGCTAGTAGTGGAACAGTCCAGCCAGTAGTGAAACAGTGTAGCTAGTAGTGGAACAGTCCAGCCAGTAGTGGAACGGTCTAGCTAGTAGTGGAACAGTCTAGCTAGTAGTGGAATAGTCTAGCTAGTAGTGGAACAGTCTAGCTAGTAGTGGAACAGTCCAGCCAGTAATGGAACAGTGTAGCTAGTAGTGGAACAGTCTACCTAGTAGTGGAACAGTCTAGCTAGTAGTGGAACAGTCTAGCTAGTAGTGGAATAGTCTAGCTAGTAGTGGAATAGTCTAGCTAGTAGTGGAACAGTCTAGCTAGTAGTGGAACAGTCTAGCTAGTAGTGGAATATTCTAGCTAGTAGTGGAACAGTCTAGCTAGTAGTGGAACAGTCTACCTAGTAGTGGAGCAGTCTAGCTAGTAGTGGAACAGTCTAGCTAGTAGTGGAGCAGTCTAGCTAGTGGAACAGTCTAGCTAGTAGTGGAACAGTCTAGCTAGTAGTGGAACAGTCTAGCTAGTAGTGGAACAGTCTAGCTAGTAGTGGAGCAGTCTAGCTAGTAGTGGAGCAGTCTAGCTAGTAGTGGAATAGTCTAGCTAGTGGTGGAACGGTCTAGCTAGTAGTGGAACAGTCTAGCTAGTAGTGGAACAGTCTAGCTAGTAGTGGAACAGTCTAGCTAGTAGTGGAACAGTCTAGCTAGTAGTGGAACAGTCTAGCTAGTAGTCACTGAAGCTGTAACTTCTGGTTGCTACAAACACAGACTACCAACATGGGCCAGTAGGTCTCATGCAGTGTTCCTTCCTCGTTGTGTGACTGAAACACTTGACAGTCTTTGTTCTGGCCACTTTTCGCTCGGTTTCGAACCAAGTCAGTGTATGCTCTACCTGGAGAGAGTTACGGGTGTCATCGCCCCCGCGGCCCGGTCTGAGACCAGGCTTTGTTTGAAATTCTCAGTGTCAGGGTAAACAGTTTCTCTGCAGTGTTATACCTGTAGTTTACCTGTAGACAATTCCAGGTCACTGTCCCTGTGTATTGGTTCCAGACCAGGTCTCCTGGTTAATGACCTGAATAATCAGCGAACCACCAACAGCAACAGCCTGGTTGACCAGGCAAACACCAGAAACGAACCTGGTTTATGGCCGGGCGCCGGAAGTAGAAAAACTCTGGGAACTCAACAAAGGTATTTCAAAGGTAAAGGTGGCACTTACATGCACTCCATACATACACCACAGCCTGGCTGATCAGGACCTACCTAGTACGGGCCAGTAGGCCTGCTGCAGTGTTCCTCCTCGTGTTCTTATGAACTAACTGCAGAAATTATCGTTTATTCTTGAAAGTTGAAGTTTTGTTGTTAATTCCTTTTTATGAAGGATGTTGAAGAGTCTAGGTCCCCTTACATTTACTAAGCTTTGTGTGAATGGGACTCCGAAGATGCTTCATCTCCCCATAGCATCATGCATCTCACAGCATCGTATATCTTTCAGCATTCATCTCACAGCATCATTCATCTTAGAGCATCATACATCTCACAGTTTCATGTCTTACAGCATCATTCATCTCACAGTTTCATGTCTTACAGCATCATTCATCTCACAGCATCATACATCTCACAGCATCATTCATCTCACAGCATCATTCATCTCACAGCATCATTCATCTCACAGCATCATACATCTCACAGCATCATTCATCTCACAGCATCATACATCTCACAGCATCATTCATCTCACAGCGTCATACATCTCACAGCATCATTCATCTCACAGCATCATACATCTCACAGCATCATACATCTCACAGCATCATTCATCTCACAGCATCATACATCTCACAGCATCATTCATCTCACAGCATCATACATCTCACAGCATCATACATCTCACAGCATCATTCATCTCACAGCATCATTCATCTCACAGCATCATTCATCTCACAGCATCGTACATCTTTCAGCATTCATCTCACAGCATTCATCTCACAGCATCATACATCTCACAGCATCATTCATCTCACAGCATCATTCATCTCACAGCATCATTCATCTCACAGCATCGTACATCTTTCAGCATTCATCTCACAGCATCATTCATCTCACAGCATCATACATCTCACAGCATCATTCATCTCACAGCATCATTCATCTCACAGCATCATTCATCTCACAGCATCATTCATCTCACAGCATCATACATCTCACAGCATCATTCATCTCACAGCATCATACATCTCACAGCATCATACATCTCACAGCATCATTCATCTCACAGCATCATACATCTCACAGCATCATACATCTCACAGCATTCATCTCACAGCATCATTCATCTCACAGCATCATTCATCTCACAGCATCATACATCTCACAGCATCATACATCTCACAGCATCATTCATCTCACAGCATCATCTCAACGCCAGACTTGTTTCATCTTTTTCACATCTCTACATCTCCTTTCCCATCTGCTAATTAATGTATTCACCAGCATCCCCATTCCTTTATGACATATCTCTAATCCTCTCACCTCAGTGTCCTTCTTACTCTCCACAGGAACAACCTGATCGATCAGGCCAGCAACCAGGAAGCCTGGTCTATGTCCGGGCCTAGGGGGCGCTGACCCCCTCACAAGAGACTACATATATTGTTGATAATGGTATCAAATACCGACAGGTGATGTACAGTGGTAGTACAGTGGTAGTACAGTGATAGTACGTGAGGTTGAGTGCTATATTCCAACTGTCTGGCAAGATATGTTAATGTATTACTAGTCAGTCATGGTTAACTGGAATGTATAACCAGTCATGGTGTACTGGGATGTATTACCAGTCAGTCATGGTGGACTGGAATCTGTCCCTACTCAGGAGCTGTGGTGGACTGGAATTAAACCCAGTGACTGTCTCCAGAGCTACAGTCTCTGGCAAGATTGCTGACCTGGAAAACGTACAGAGAACTTTCATTGATCGTATACAAACATCTGAACTACTGAGACTCCTTGCAGTCCCTTCAACTCTATTCCCTGGAACGTAGGCGAGAAAGGTACATCATACCTGGAAAATCCTGGTGGGACTGAAGCCAAACCTGAACACTGAAATCACTCCGTGTGACAAGACACTTGCCAGATGGTACAAAATTCCTCCACTTCAAAGCAGGGGCGCCACCAGTATACTAAGAGAACTCCGTCAGTGTCAGAGGTCCCCGACTCTTCAACATCCTCCGTACATAAGGGGAATTACCAACAAACCTCTGATTGTCATCAAGAGAAAACTGGACAAGTTCCTCATATCAGTTCCTGATCAGCCAGGCTGTAGTTCATACATTGTGTGTGGCTAGCAGTAACAGCCTGGTTGATCAGTCCTTGATACACCAGGAGGGCTGGTCTGGGACCAATCCTAGGGATGTTAGGAAGTGTTTTTTCAGCCTTATAGTTGTAAATGTAACTCGGTAAATGAGGCTGCGGTAAACCAACATGGGTTCCCGAGTCGGTGGGATCAGGCATTGCGGCCAGAAATTTATAAAGCTAGGCCGGGCCAGGAGCTATGGCCTGACCCCAGCTGAGAACTAGTTCGTTCACAAACAGTATTTAACAATAACTAACAATATTCAACAACAACTAACAATAGTCACAGACAGTAACAATAACAACAGAAACTAACAGTCACAAACAGTATTCAACAGTCACAAACAACAGTCACAATAACAGCAACTAACAACAGCCACAAACAGTATTCAACAGTCACAATAACAGCAACTAACAACAGTCACAATAACAGCAACTAACAAGTCACAAACAGTATTCAACAGTCACAATAACAACTAACAACAGTCACAAACAGTATTCAACAGTCACAAACAACAGTCACAATAACAGCAACTAAAAACAGTCACAAACAGTATTCAACAGTCACAATAACAACAACTAACAACAGTCACAAACAGTATTCAACAGTCACAAACAACAGTCACAATAACAACAACTAACAACAGTCACAATAACAACTAACAACAGTCACAAACAACAGTCACAATAACAACTAACAACAGTCACAAACAGTATTCAACAGTCACAAACAACAGTCACAATAACAGCAACTAACAACAGTCACAAACAGTATTCAACAGTCACAAACAACAGTCACAATAACAGCAACTAACAACAGTCACAAACAGTATTCAACAGTCACAATAACAGCAACTAACAACAGTCACAAACAGTATTCAACAGTCACAATAACAGCAACTAACAACAGTCACAAACAGTATTCAACAGTCACAATAACAACAACTAACAACAGTCACAAACAGTATTCAACAGTCACAAACAGGAAGTCCAACAGAGAGAGAGATCGCTTAGTTTTTATTGATAACAAATTAAAAATTAACAACTTAATTCCGGTGAATACATCAGTGTATCAGATATATTTAAATAAAAAAAAAATTGAAGGCAATTTATTTAACCAGCTTGTCTTATTAAGCGGAACCAATACTGTGTATATACCCGTGTATATTCTATGAGTCGTCGCCTCTTTTTCTTGGTGTGAGTCCCGTGTACTGACCATGTGGTTGCAGGGGTCGAGTCACAGTAACAAACACGGTTTTCCAGTGGAGAACAACATGACGTTCAGTGGTGATAAGTTCCAGCTGCTGAGGTCTGGAAAGAATGAAGAACTCAAAAGGAAAACTATATACAAAACTCAAGAGGGTCACCAAATACAACGAAAGGAACACGTAAAAGACCTGGGAATAATTATGTCAGCGGACCTTTCTTTTAAAGACCATAACAAGACAAAGATCACGACAGCCAGGAAGGTCACTGGGTGGGTATTGAGAACTTTCAAAACAAGGGAAACAATGCCGATGGTGACACTCTTCAAATCACTAGTGCTCCCTCACTTAGAATATTGCTCAGTGTTGACGGCCCCGTTCAGGGCAGGAGAAATATCGGAGCTGGAACAAATACAGAGATCGTTTACGGCTCACATTGAGCCAGTAAAGCACCTTAACTACTGGGAACGCCTGCAAGTCTTGAACATGTACTTATTGGAGCGGAGGAGAGAGAGGTACATGATAATATATACCAGGAAGGTACTGGAGGACCTGGTCCCAAATCTGCACACTGCCATAACAACATACTGGAGTGAGAGATATGGCAGGAAGTGTAAAATAAACCCAGTGAGGAGCAGGGGTGCGGTGGGCACAATAAGGGAACACTGTATCAACATCCGGGGTCCTAGACTTTTCAACATCTTACCAGAAGATATCAGAAACACTGCTGGAACAAGTGTAGAAGTCTTCAAGATATCAGAAACACTGCTGGAACAAGTGTAGAAGTCTTCAAGGTATCAGAAACACTGGTGGAACAAGTGTAGAAGTCTTCAAGGTATCAGAAACACTGGTGGAACAAGTGTAGAAGTCTTCAAGGTATCAGAAACACTGCTGGAACAAGTGTAGAAGTCTTCAAGGTATCAGAAACACTGGTGGAACAAGTGTAGAAGTCTTCAAGATATCAGAAACACTGCTGGAACAAGTGTAGAAGTCTTCAAGATATCAGAAACACTGCTGGAACAAGTGTAGAAGTCTTCAAGGTATCAGAAACACTGCTGGAACAAGTGTAGAAGTCTTCAAGGTATCAGAAACACTGCTGGAACAAGTGTAGAAGTCTTCAAGGTATCAGAAACACTGGTGGAACAAGTGTAGAAGTCTTCAAGGTATCAGAAACACTGCTGGAACAAGTGTAGAAGTCTTCAAGATATCAGAAACACTGCTGGAACAAGTGTAGAAGTCTTCAAGGTATCAGAAACACTGCTGGAACAAGTGTAGAAGTCTTCAAGGTATCAGAAACACTGCTGGAACAAGTGTAGAAGTCTTCAAGGTATCAGAAACACTGCTGGAACAAGTGTAGAAGTCTTCAAGATATCAGAAACACTGCTGGAACAAGTGTAGAAGTCTTCAAGGTATCAGAAACACTGCTGGAACAAGTGTAGAAGTCTTCAAGGTATCAGAAACACTGCTGGAACAAGTGTAGAAGTCTTCAAGATATCAGAAACACTGCTGGAACAAGTGTAGAAGTCTTCAAGATATCAGAAACACTGCTGGAACAAGTGTAGAAGTCTTCAAGATATCAGAAACACTGCTGGAACAAGTGTAGAAGTCTTCAAGGTATCAGAAACACTGCTGGAACAAGTGTAGAAGTCTTCAAGGTATCAGAAACACTGCTGGAACAAGTGTAGAAGTCTTCAAGGTATCAGAAACACTGCTGGAACAAGTGTAGAAGTCTTCAAGGTATCAGAAACACTGCTGGAACAAGTGTAGAAGTCTTCAAGGTATCAGAAACACTGCTGGAACAAGTGTAGAAGTCTTCAAGATATTAGAAACACTGGTGGAACAAGTGTAGAAGTCTTCAAGATATCAGAAACACTGCTGGAACAAGTGTAGAAGTCTTCAAGAGGAAACTAGACAAGTATCTTCACCAGGTGACAGATCAACCAGGCTATGATGGATATGTGGGGCAGCAGGCCTCCAGCAGCAACAGCCTGGTTGACCAGGCAAGCACCAGACGAGCTTGGCCCATGGCCGGGCTTAGTAGATAAACTCTCGAAACTCTTCAAAGGTATATCAAAGGTAGGTATTGGCTTCTCTTCACTGCCTACTAGGTCCACTCTCTCCCAGCTCCATGATCTTTATCATACCTCTTCTTAAAGCTGTGTATGGATCCTGCCTCCACTACATCACTTCCCAGACTGTTTCACTTCCTGACAACTCTGTGACTGAAGAAATAGTTCCTAACATCCCTGTGATTCATCTGTGTCTTCAACTTCCAACTGTGTCCCCTTGTTGCTGTGTCCCATCTCTGGAACATCCTGTCTCTGTCCACCTTGTCAATTCCTCTCAATATTTTATATTTATTTTTTTTTTATTATCACACTGGCCGATTCCCACCAAGGCAGGGTGGCCCGAAAAAGAAAAACTTTCACCATCATTCGCTCCATCACTGTCTTGCCAGAAGGGTGCTTTACACTACAGTTTTTAAACTGCAACATTAACACCCCTCCTTCAGAGTGCAGACACTGTACTTCCCATCTCCAGGACTCAAGTCCGGCCTGCCGGTTTCCCTGAATCCCTTCATAAATGTTACTTTGCTCACACTCCAACAGCACGTCAAGTATTAAAAACCATTTGTCTCCATTCACTCCTATCAAACACGCTCACGCATGCCTGCTGGAAGTCCAAGCCCCTCGCACACAAAACCTCCTTTACCCCCTCCCTCCAACCCTTCCTAGGCCGACCCCTACCCCGCCTTCCTTCCACTACAGACTGATACACTCTTGAAGTCATTCTGTTTCGCTCCATTCTCTCTACATGTCCGAACCACCTCAACAACCCTTCCTCAGCCCTCTGGACAACAGTTTTGGAAATCCCGCACCTCCTCCTAACTTCCAAACTACGAATTCTCTGCATTATATTCACACCACACATTGCCCTCAGACATGACATCTCCACTGCCTCCAGCCTTCTCCTCGCTGCAACATTCATCACCCACGCTTCACACCCATATAAGAGCGTTGGTAAAACTATACTCTCATACATTCCCCTCTTTGCCTCCAAGGACAAAGTTCTTTGTCTCCACAGACTCCTAAGTGCACCACTCACTCTTTTTCCCTCATCAATTCTATGATTCACCTCATCTTTCATAGACCCATCCGCTGACACGTCCACTCCCAAATATCTGAATACGTTCACCTCCTCCATACTCTCTCCCTCCAATCTGATATTCAATCTTTCATCACCTAATCTTTTTGTTATCCTCATAACCTTACTCTTTCCTGTATTCACCTTTAATTTTCTTCTTTTGCACACCCTACCAAATTCATCCACCAATCTCTGCAACTTCTCTTCAGAATCTCCCAAGAGCACAGTGTCATCAGCAAAGAGCAGCTGTGACAACTCCCACTTTGTGTGTGATTCTTTATCTTTTAACTCCACGCCTCTTGCCAAGACCCTCGCATTTACTTCTCTTACAACCCCATCTATAAATATATTAAACAACCACGGTGACATCACACATCCTTGTCTAAGGCCTACTTTTACTGGGAAAAAATTTCCCTCTTTCCTACATACTCTAACTTGAGCCTCACTATCCTCGTAAAAACTCTTCACTGCTTTCAGTAACCTACCTCCTACACCATACACTTGCAACATCTGCCACATTGCCCCCCTATCCACCCTGTCATACGCCTTTTCCAAATCCATAAATGCCACAAAGACCTCTTTAGCCTTATCTAAATACTGTTCACTTATATGTTTCACTGTAAACACCTGGTCCACACACCCCCTACCTTTCCTAAAGCCTCCTTGTTCATCTGCTATCCTATTCTCCGTCTTACTCTTAATTCTTTCAATTATAACTCTACCATACACTTTACCAGGTACACTCAACAGACTTATCCCCCTATAATTTTTGCACTCTCTTTTATCCCCTTTGCCTTTATACAAAGGAACTATGCATGCTCTCTGCCAATCCCTAGGTACCTTACCCTCTTCCATACATTTATTAAATAATTGCACCAACCACTCCAAAACTATATCCCCACCTGCTTTTAACATTTCTATCTTTATCCCATCAATCCCGGCTGCCTTACCCCCTTTCATTTTACCTACTGCCTCACGAACTTCCCCCACACTCACAACTGGCTCTTCCTCACTCCTACAAGATGTTATTCCTCCTTGCCCTATACACGAAATCACAGCTTCCCTATCTTCATCAACATTTAACAATTCCTCAAAATATTCCCTCCATCTTCCCAATACCTCTAACTCTCCATTTAATAACTCTCCTCTCCTATTTTTAACTGACAAATCCATTTGTTCTCTAGGCTTTCTTAACTTGTTAATCTCACTCCAAAACTTTTTCTTATTTTCAACAAAATTTGTTGATAACATCTCACCCACTCTCTCATTTGCTCTCTTTTTACATTGCTTCACCACTCTCTTAACCTCTCTCTTTTTCTCCATATACTCTTCCCTCCTTGCATCACTTCTACTTTGTAAAAACTTCTCATATGCTAACTTTTTCTCCCTTACTACTCTCTTTACATCATCATTCCACCAATCACTCCTCTTCCCTCCTGCACCCACTTTCCTGTAACCACAAACTTCTGCTGAACACTCTAACACTACATTTTTAAACCTACCCCATACCTCTTCGACCCCATTGCCTATGCTCTCATTAGCCCATCTATCCTCCAATAGCTGTTTATATCTTACCCTAACTGCCTCCTCTTTTAGTTTATAAACCTTCACCTCTCTCTTCCCTGATGCTTCTATTCTCCTTGTATCCCATCTACCTTTTACTCTCAGTGTAGCTACAACTAGAAAGTGATCTGATATATCTGTGGCCCCTCTATAAACATGTACATCCTGAAGTCTACTCAACAGTCTTTTATCTACCAATACATAATCCAACAAACTACTGTCATTTCGCCCTACATCATATCGTGTATACTTATTTATCCTCTTTTTTTTAAAATATGTATTACCTATAACTAAACCCCTTTCTATACAAAGTTCAATCAAAGGGCTCCCATTATCATTTACACCTGGCACCCCAAACTTACCTACCACACCCTCTCTAAAAGTTTCTCCTACTTTAGCATTCAGGTCCCCTACCACAATTACTCTCTCACTTGGTTCAAAGGCTCCTATACATTCACTTAACATCTCCCAAAATCTCTCTCTCTCCTCTGCATTCCTCTCTTCTCCAGGTGCATACACGCTTATTATGACCCACTTCTCGCATCCAACCTTTACTTTAATCCACATAATTCTTGAATTTACACATTCATATTCTCTTTTCTCCTTCCATAACTGATCATTTAACATTACTGCTACCCCTTCCTTTGCTCTAACTCTCAGATACTCCAGATTTAATCCCATTTATTTCCCCCCACTGAAATTCTCCTACCCCCTTCAGCTTTGTTTCGCTTAGAGCCAGGACATCCAACTTCTTTTCATTCATAACATCAGCAATCATCTGTTTCTTGTCATCCGCACTACATCCACGCACATTTAAGCATCCCAATTTTATAAAGTTTTTCTTCTTCTCTTTTTTAGTAAGTGTCTACAGGAGAAGGGGTTACTAGCCCATTGCTCCCGGCATTTTAGTCGCCTCATACGACACGCATGGCTTACGGAGGAAAGATTCTTTTCCACTTCCCCATGGACAATAGAAGAAATAAAAAAGAACAAGAGCTATTTAGAAAAAGGAGAAAAACCTAGATGTATGTATATATATATATGCATGTGCGTGTCTGTGAAGTGTGACCAAAGTGTAAGTAGGAGTAGCAAGATATCCCTGTTATCTAGCGTGTTTATGAGACAGAAAAAGAAACCAGCAATCCTACCATCATGCAAAACAGTTACAGGTTTTTGTTTCACAGTCATCTGGCAGGACGGTAGTACTTCCCTGGGTGGTTGCTGTCTACCAACCTACTACCTACTACTATATTTTATATGTCTTTATCATATCCTCCCTGACTCTACTGTCCTCCAGTGTTGTCAGGTTGATTTCCCTTAACCTCTCCTCATGAGACATACCCCTTAGCTCTGGGACTAGTCTCGTTGCAAACCTTTGCACTTTCTCTAATTTCTTGACGTGTTTGACCAGGTGTGAGGTTTAAACTGGTGCTGCATACTCCAGTATGAGCCTGACGTACACGGTGTATAGTCTTGAATGATTCCTTACTGAGATATACGAATGGTATTTTCAGGTTTGCTAGGCGCCCATATGCTGCAGCAGTTATTTGGTTGATATGCGCTTCAGGGGATGTGCTCGATGTGATGCTCACCCCAAGATACTTTTCCATAAGTGAGGTTTGCACCCTGTACTCCGTCTGCGGTCTTCTTTGTCCTTCCCCAAGCTTCATGACTTTGCACTTGGTGGGGTTAAACTCCAGGAGCCATTTGTCGCACCAGGTTTGCAACATGTCTAGATCCCCTTGTAATCTTACCAGATCCTATTCCACTTGTATCCTGGTTTCACATAATCAGCGAACAGGGATACCTTTGAATCTATTCTTTCCATTATATTCACATATACAAGAAACAGCACTGGGCCTAGGACTGACCCTTGTGGAACCCCCCACGACAATGACACCTCGTCACGTACCATCACTCGTTGTTTCCTTCCTGTCAGGTATTCACTGATCCACTGTAGTGCTTTCCCCTACTGTGCCTGCAATCCAAAAGATGCAATCTACACATCCCTCTCTCTCTTCTGTCTTCTGTCACCTTATCCTAGAACTCTAGATTTGTGATACAGGATTTCACGTTCCTGAAGCTGTGGTGCTTATCATGTATAAGCCCAATCCTTTCTAGGTGCTCAACCACTCTTCTGATAATTTTCTCCATGACTTCACATACTATACATGTCAGTGACACTGTAGTTCATTGCTGTCTCCTTTAATAATTGGAACTACATTTATTGTCCTCCACACCTCAAGCAGTTGCCCTGTTTCGATAGATTTATTGAAGATTGTTGCTAATGGCACACAATTAATCTGCTCCCTCTCTCAGGATCCATGGAGAGATGTTATCTGGGCCCACTGCCTTCGAGGTATCTAGTTCACCTATCAGTTTATTCACCTCCTCCTTGGTTATGTGCAGTGTGCCCAGCACTTGCTGGTGCACCCTACTGTCTCAGTTTGCTAGAAGCATTTCTGTCTCCACTGTGAATACTTTAAATCTTGTGCTAAGGCCTTCACATACTTCCTAGTCGTTCCCTGTCGTCTCCCCTCCTTCCTTCCTTCCTCAGCTCGATTACCTGGTCCTTGAGTGTTATTTTCCTCCTAATGTGGCTGTACAACAGCTTTGGTTCAGATTTAGCTTTTGATGCTATGTCATTCTCGTATTGCCTCTGGACCTCTCTCCATATCTCTACATATTCATTTCTGGTTCTTCTGCTCAACTCCTTGTTTTGTTGAGTACTTTGCCTTCTATACTTTTTTCCATGCTCTAGCACACTTGCTCTGGCTTCTTTACACCTGGTAAACGATGAGGTCACCCTTGTCTTAACATTTTTTCTGTTATCCTTTGGTATGAACTCATCTGCCTCCCCGCACTTTGTGGTCACTCCTTCCATCATTTTATTTACTGTCTTTCTCTCTACTTCTCTTTCCTACTGCACATCAGAAATCGCCTCATATCTGTATAGTTCCCTTTTCTAAACTTTGGCTTCTCACATCTTTTTTGTGCTGCTTCTTTCTCCACTGTTAACTCTAGGTATTCGAAACTCAGGACCATTTGATTACTAGTGCCAAGGGGCCTTTCGTGTGAAATATCTCGTATATCTGAACTGTTCAAGGTCCAGCCTTGCTGATACATCGTGTCCTCTCTCTCTGGTTGGATCCCTAACATATTGGTGCATGAAGTTTACCACCTCCATCTTAGTACCGTCTTATCTCTCCATCTTAATACCATCTTAGCCCTATGTGGTTCTTGGTTTTCCCAGTCAGTCTCCTTGTAATTGAAATCCCCCATGATGAGTAACTTTGTCCTACTCATGTGAGTCCTTCTGGCCACCTCGGCTAGTGTATCCACCATTGCTCTGTTAATGAGCTCTCATCATACTCTTGTCTAGGTCTCTTGCTGTTCGGTGGTGGGTTGTACACCACTGCTGTCATCAGCTTTGGACCCCTGGTCTAAAGGGTTCTTACTACAAAATCAGAATCTTCCCCTCTATCCAGTCCTCCCATTTCCTCAAAGTTCCACTGGCTTTTGATGATCAATGAAACTCACCCCCCCTCCCGTCTGTTCCCTTTGTCTTTCCTCAGGATCTGATATCCATTTGGAAAGATTGCATCTGCATCATCCCCTTGAGTTTTGTCTCTGTGAGTGCTATGATATCCATGGATACCTCAGTGATTCGTTCTTGTGACTCCTCACTCTTATTTGTTATTCCATCTGCGGTGATGTACCATACCTTCAGCTTCCTTTCCAGTACTATATTTTGGCAGGTGGAAGAGGATGGTGCAGACTGAGGGTGTGGAAGGCAGAGGGGGACTGGCTGGGGAGTGTGGTTGGTGTCTGGTTATTGTGTATGGTTGGTGTCGGGTGGTAGGAGTTGAGGGGGGAGGGGGTTCTGTGAGCACTTGTGTGTTCTTACCTATTTGTGGTTGTAGGGGTCGATTCACAGCTCCTAGCCCTGCCTCTTCACTGGTCGCCACTAGGTCCACTCTCTCCTTTCTCCATATGTGTGTATAGATAATAATGTGAGTGACCTGGGAATGATTGTCAGAGAATCTCACCTTTAAGGACCACCACATTATCACTATTACAACAAGGAAAATGATAGGCTGGATAACTAGAACTTTCAAAATGATATGCTGGATAACTAGAACCTTCAAAATGATAGTCTGGATAACTAGAACCTTCAAAATGATAGGTTGGATAACTAGAATCTTCAAAACAAGAGATATTAAGACGATGATACTCCTTAAGTCACTTGTTCCCTCTAGACTAGAATATTGTTGTACTCTAACAGCCACTTTAAGACAGGTGAAATTGTTGTACTCCCTTGAACGTAGGCGAGAAAGATACATTATAATTTATGACTTCAACGAATTTATCCTAAATCCGACCGTATCATGTTATAACAGGACAATAGCTGACTTTTGTGTGTGCCGTTGGCTACCGTACTGTTACAACAGGGGACAGTTGCTGTGTCTTGTGTGCCGTTAGCAATCGAATTGCTACAACAGGGGACAGTAGCTGATTTTTGTGTGCCGTTAGTGACCGTACTGTTACAACAGGGGACAGTTGCTGGTTCTTGTGTGCCGTTAGCAATCGAATTGCTACAACAGGGGACAGTTGCTTGCTCTCGTGTGCCGTTGGCGACCGTACTGTTACAACAGGGACAGTAGCTAACGTCAGTGTGTGCTGTTGGCGCCCGTACTGTTTCCAAAGGAACAATAGCTAGCTTCTGCGTCCCTGGCTGGCGGTCAGTACCCTGTACACGAAGCACAATAGCCTGGAAAGTAATCTGAAGTTGTGAATGTGGTGTGAGAGCCCAGGTTCATTGTGTGTTGCACGAGAGAGGACGGAGGCTGCAACAAAGACCACCCGTTGATCTTGTTGCAAGATTTTTACGAGTTCTGCAAGATTTAGTCTTGCTTTCTTCATTTGGGACCCTGGGTCACCATACATGACACCATGACACTATACATGACACCATATCACTATACATGACACCATAGTACTATACATGACACCATGACACTATACATGACACCATAGCACTATACATGACACCATGACACTATACATGACACCATAGCACTATATATGACACCATGACACTATACATGACACCATAGCACTATATATGACACCATGACACTATACATGACACCATAGCACTATATATGACACCATAGCACTATACATGACACCATGACACTATACATGACACCATAGCACTATACATGACACTATACATGACACCATAGCACTATATATGACACCATGACACTATACATGACACCATAGCACTATATATGACACCATAGCACTATACATGACACCATGACACTATACATGACACCATAGCACTATACATGACACCATGACACTATACATGACACCATAGCACTATATATGACACCATGACACTATACATGACACCATAGCACTATACATGACACCATGACACTATACATGACACCATAGCACTATATATGACACCATGACACTATACATGACACCATAGCACTATACATGACACCATGACACCATACATGACACCATAGCACTATACATGACACCATAGCACTGTACATGACACCATGACACTATACATGACACCATAGCACTATACATGACACCATGACACCATACATGACACCATAGCACTATACATGACACCATAGCACTATATATGACACCATGACATACATGACACCATAGCACTATACATGACACCATAGCACTATACATGACACCATAGCACTATACATGACACCATGACACTATACATGACACCATAGCACTATACATGACACCATGACACTATACATGACACCATAGCACTATACATGACACCATACCTGGAGGTTACCTGGAGGTTATTCCGGGGATCAACGCCCCCGCGGCCCGGTCCACGACCAGGCCTCCCGATGGATCAGGGCCTAATCAACTAGGCTGTTACTGCTGGCCGCACGCAGTCCGACGTACGAGCCACAGCCCGGCTGATCCGGCACTGACTTTAGGTATCTGTCCAGCTCTCTCTTGAAGGCAGCCAGGGGTTTATTGGCAATTCCCCTAATGCTTGATGGGAGGCTGTTGAACAGTCTTGGGCCCCGGACACTTATGGTGTTTTCTCTTAGTGTACCAATGGCGCCCCTACTTTTTATTGGGGGCATTTTGCATCGCCTGCCCAGTCTTTTACTTTCGTAGGGAGTGATTTCTGTGTGCAGATTTGGGACCATTCCTTCCAGGATTTTCCAAGTGTAGATTATGATATAACTCTCCCTCCTGCATTCCAACGAGTACAAGTCAAGTGCTTCCAAGCGTTCCCAGTAGTTAAGGTGCTTGACATAACTTATACGTGCACTATATATGACACCATGACATTATACATGACACCATAGCACTATATATGACACCATGACATTATACATGACACCATAGCACTATATATGACACCATAGCACTATACATGACACCATAGCACTATATATGACACCATGACATTATACATGACACCATAGCACTATATATGACACCATAGCACTATACATGACACCATAGCACTATATATGACACCATGACATTATACATGACACCATAGCACTATATATGACACCATGACATTATACATGACACCATAGCACTATATATGACACCATGACATTATACATGACACCATAGCACTATATATGACACCATGACACTATACATGACACCATTGCACTATCTGGGGAACAACGCCCCCGCGGCCCGGTCCACGACCAGGCCTCCATATGGATCAGGGCCTGATCAACCAGGCTGTTACTGCTGGCCACGCGTAGTCCAACATACGAACCACAGACCTAACATTACACAATAATCGAAAGAATGATCAGATCTCAGATTGCAAATTTTATAGACTTGTCTGAGTAACACTGTGTTGTACTGGTTGTTAGTGTTGTACTGGTTGTTACAGTGTTGCACTGGTTGTTACAGTGTTGCACTGGTTGTTAGTGTTGTACTGGTTGTTAGTGTTGTACTGGTTGTTAGTGTTGTACTGGTTGTTAGTGTTGTACTGGTTGTTAATGTTGTACTGGTTGTTAGTGTTGTACTGGTTGTTAGTGTTGTACTGGTTGTTAGTGTTGTACTGGTTGTTAGTGTTGTACTGGTTGTTAGTGTTGTACTGGTTGTTACAGTGTTGTACTGGTTGTTAGTGTTGTACTGGTTGTTAGTGTTGTACTGGTTGTTACACTGTTGTACTGGTTGTTACACTGTTGCACTGGTTGTTACACTGTTGCACTGGTTGTTAGTGTTGCACTGGTTGTTAGTGTTGCACTGGTTGTTACACTGTTGCACTGGTTGTTAGTGTTGCACTGGTTGTTACACTGTTACACTGGTTGTTATTGTTGCACTGGTTGTTACACTGTTGCACTGGTTGTTACAGTGTTGCACTGGTTGTTACAGTGTTGCACTGGTTGTTGCACTGGTTGTTACACTGTTGCACTGGTTGTTACACTGTTGCACTGGTTGTTACACTGTTGCACTGGTTGTTATTGTTGCACTGGTTGTTGCACTGGTTGTTAGTGTTGCACTGGTTACACTGTTGCACTGGTTGTTAGTGTTGCACTGGTTACACTGTTGCACTGGTTGTTAGTGTTGCACTGGTTGTTACACTGTTGCACTGGTTGTTAGTGTTGCACTGGTTGTTACAGTGTTGCACTGGTTGTTACACTGTTGCACTGGTTGTTACACTGTTGCACTGGTTAGTGTTGTACTGGTTGTTACACTGTTGCACTGGTTGTTACACTGTTGCACTGGTTGTTAGTGTTGTACTGGTTGTTACACTGTTGTACTGGTTGTTAGTGTTGTACTGGTTGTTACACTGTTGCACTGGTTGTTAGTGTTGTACTGGTTGTTACACTGTTGCACTGGTTGTTACAGTGTTGCACTGGTTACACTGTTGCACTGGTTGTTACACTGTTGCACTGGTTGTTAGTGTTGCACTGGTTGTTACTGTTGCACTGGTTGTTACACTGTTGCACTGGTTGTTACAGTGTTGCACTGGTTGTTAGTGTTGTACTGGTTGTTACAGTGTTGTACTGGTTGTTAGTGTTGTGCTGGTTGTTAGTGTTGTACTGGTTGTTACAGTGTTGTACTGGTTAGTGTTGTGCTGGTTGTTAGTGTTGTACTGGTTGTTACAGTGTTGCACTGGTTGTTACAGTGTTGCACTGGTTGTTAGTGTTGTACTGGTTGTTACAGTGTTGTACTGGTTGTTAGTGTTGTGCTGGTTGTTAGTGTTGTACTGGTTGTTACAGTGTTGCACTGGTTGTTAGTGTTGTGCTGGTTGTTAGTGTTGTACTGGTTGTTACAGTGTTGCACTGGTTGTTACAGTGTTGCACTGGTTGTTAGTGTTGTACTGGTTGTTGCAGTGTTGTACTGGTTGTTAGTGTTGTGCTGGTTGTTAGTGTTGTACTGGTTGTTAGTGTTGCACTGGTTGTTACAGTGTTGCACTGGTTGTTAGTGTTGCACTGGTTGTTAGTGTTGCACTGGTTGTTATTGTTGCACTGGTTGTTAGTGTTGCACTGGTTGTTAGTGTTGCACTGGTTGTTACAGTGTTGCACTGGTTAGTGTTGCACTGGTTGTTAGTGTTGCACTGGTTGTTACAGTGTTGCACTGGTTGTTACACTGTTGCACTGGTTGTTAGTGTTGCACTGGTTGTTACAGTGTTGCACTGGTTGTTAGTGTTGCACTGGTTGTTAGTGTTGCACTGGTTGTTACAGTGTTGCACTGGTTGTTAGTGTTGCACTGGTTGTTAGTGTTGCACTGGTTGTTACAGTGTTGCACTGGTTAGTGTTGTACTGGTTGTTAGTGTTGCACTGGTTGTTACAGTGTTGCACTGGTTAGTGTTGCACTGGTTGTTAGTGTTGCACTGGTTGTTACAGTGTTGCACTGGTTGTTACACTGTTGCACTGGTTGTTAGTGTTGCACTGGTTGTTACAGTGTTGCACTGGTTGTTAGTGTTGCACTGGTTGTTAGTGTTGCACTGGTTGTTACAGTGTTGCACTGGTTGTTAGTGTTGCACTGGTTGTTACAGTGTTGCACTGGTTGTTAGTGTTGCACTGGTTGTTAGTGTTGCACTGGTTGTTACACTGTTGCACTGGTTGTTAGTGTTGCACTGGTTGTTACACTGTTGCACTGGTTGTTACACTGTTGTACTGGTTGTTAGTGTTGCACTGGTTGTTACAGTGTTGCACTGGTTACAGTGTTGCACTGGTTGTTAGTGTTGCACTGGTTGTTACAGTGTTGCACTGGTTGTTACAGTGTTGCACTGGTTGTTAGTGTTGTGCTGGTTGTTAGTGTTGTACTGGTTGTTACAGTGTTGCACTGGTTGTTACAGTGTTGCACTGGTTGTTAGTGTTGTACTGGTTGTTGCAGTGTTGTACTGGTTGTTAGTGTTGTGCTGGTTGTTAGTGTTGTACTGGTTGTTAGTGTTGCACTGGTTGTTACAGTGTTGCACTGGTTGTTAGTGTTGTACTGGTTGTTGCAGTGTTGTACTGGTTGTTATTGTTGCACTGGTTGTTAGTGTTGCACTGGTTGTTAGTGTTGCACTGGTTGTTAGTGTTGCACTGGTTAGTGTTGTACTGGTTGTTAGTGTTGCACTGGTTGTTACAGTGTTGCACTGGTTAGTGTTGCACTGGTTGTTAGTGTTGCACTGGTTGTTACAGTGTTGCACTGGTTGTTACACTGTTGCACTGGTTGTTAGTGTTGCACTGGTTGTTACAGTGTTGCACTGGTTGTTAGTGTTGCACTGTGTTAGCACTGGTTGTTAGTGTTGCACTGGTTGTTACAGTGTTGCACTGGTTGTTAGTGTTGCACTGGTTGTTACAGTGTTGCACTGGTTGTTAGTGTTGCACTGGTTGTTAGTGTTGCACTGGTTGTTACACTGTTGCACTGGTTGTTAGTGTTGCACTGGTTGTTACACTGTTGCACTGGTTGTTACACTGTTGTACTGGTTGTTAGTGTTGCACTGGTTGTTACAGTGTTGCACTGGTTACAATGTTGCACTGGTTGTTAGTGTTGCACTGGTTGTTACAGTGTTGCACTGGTTGTTACAGTGTTGCACTGGTTGTTACAGTGTTGCACTGGTTGTTAGTGTTGCACTGGTTGTTACAGTGTTGCACTGGTTGTTACAGTGTTGCACTGGTTGTTACACTGTTGCACTGGTTGTTAGTGTTGCACTGGTTGTTAGTGTTGCACTGGTTGTTAGTGTTGCACTGGTTGTTACAGTGTTGCACTGGTTGTTAGTGTTGCACTGGTTGTTGCACTGGTTGTTACAGTGTTGCACTGCTTGTTACACTGTTGCACTGCTTGTTAGTGTTGCACTGGTTGTTACAGTGTTGCACTGGTTGTTACAGTGTTGCACTGGTTGTTACAGTGTTGCACTGGTTGTTACACTGTTGCACTGGTTGTTACACTGTTGCACTGGTTGTTAGTGTTGCACTGGTTGTTAGTGTTGCACTGGTTGTTACACTGTTGCACTGGTTGTTACACTGTTGCACTGCTTGTTAGTGTTGTACTGGTTGTTACACTGTTGCACTGTTTGTTACACTGTTGCACTGGTTGTTAGTGTTGTACTGGTTGTTACACTGTTGTACTGGTTGTTACACTGTTGCACTGGTTGTTAGTGTTGCACTGGATGTTACACTGTTGCACTGGTTGTTACACTGTTGCACTGGTTGTTACACTGTTGCACTGGTTGTTACACTGTTGCACTGGTTGTTACACTGTTGCACTGGTTGTTACACTGTTGCACTGGTTGTTACAGTGTTGTACTGGTTGTTACACTGTTGCACTGGTTGTTAGTGTTGTACTGGTTGTTACAGTGTTGCACTGGTTGTTACAGTGTTGCACTGGTTGTTACAGTGTTGCACTGGTTGTTACAGTGTTGCGCTGGTTAGTGTTGCACTGGTTGTTACTGTTGCACTGGTTGTTACTGTTGCACTGGTTGTTACAGTGTTGCACTGGTTGTTACAGTGTTGCACTGGTTGTTACTGTTGCACTGGTTGTTACTGTTGCACTGGTTGTTACAGTGTTGCACTGGTTGTTACAGTGTTGCACTGGTTGTTACAGTGTTGCGCTGGTTGTTACAGTGTTGCGCTGGTTGTTACTGTTGCACTGGTTGTTACTGTTGCACTGGTTGTTACTGTTACACTGGTTGTTACTGTTGCACTGGTTGTTACTGTTGCACTGGTTGTTACTGTTGCACTGGTTGTTACAGTGTTGTACTGGTTGTTACACTGTTGCACTGGTTGTTACAGTGTTGTACTGGTTGTTACACTGTTGCACTGGTTGTTACAGTGTTGTACTGGTTGTTACACTGTTGCACTGGTTGTTAGTGTTGTACTGGTTGTTACACTGTTGCACTGGTTGTTACACTGTTGCACTGGTTGTTAGTGTTGTACTGGGTGTTACACTGTTGTACTGGTTGTTACACTGTTGCGCTGGTTGTTAGTGTTGCACTGGTTGTTACACTGTTGCACTGGTTGTTACACTGTTGCACTGGTTGTTACACTGTTGCACTGGTTGTTACATTGTTGCACTGGTTGTTACACTGTTGCACTGGTTGTTACACTGTTGCACTGGTTGTTACAGTGTTGTACTGGTTGTTACACTGTTGCACTGGTTGTTACAGTGTTGTACTGGTTGTTAGTGTTGCACTGGTTATTACAGTGTTGCACTGGTTGTTAGTGTTGCGCTGGTTGTTACAGTGTTGCACTGGTTGTTACTGTTGCACTGGTTGTTACTGTTGCACTGGTTGTTACTGTTGCACTGGTTGTTACAGTGTTGCACTGGTTGTTACAGTGTTGCACTGGTTGTTACAGTGTTGCGCTGGTTGTTACTGTTGCACTGGTTGTTACAGTGTTGCACTGGTTGTTAGTGTTGCACTGGTTGTTACTGTTGCACTGGTTGTTACTGTTGCACTGGTTGTTACTGTTGCACTGGTTGTTACTGTTGCACTGGTTGTTACAGTGTTGCGCTGGTTGTTAGTGTTGCACTGGTTGTTACTGTTGCACTGGTTGTTAGTGTTGCACTGGTTGTTAGTGTTGCACTGGTTGTTACTGTTGCACTGGTTGTTACTGTTGCACTGGTTGTTACAGTGTTGCACTGGTTGTTACAGTGTTGCACTGGTTGTTACAGTGTTGCGCTGGTTGTTACAGTGTTGCGCTGGTTGTTACTGTTGCACAGGTTGTTACTGTTGCACTGGTTGTTACTGTTGCACTGGTTGTTACTGTTGCACTGGTTGTTACTGTTGCACTGGTTGTTACTGTTGCGCTGGTTGTTAGTGTTGCACTGGTTGTTACTGTTGCACTGGTTGTTACAGTGTTGCGCTGGTTGTTACAGTGTTGCACTGGTTGTTACTGTTGCACTGGTTGTTACTGTTGAACTGGTTGTTACAGTGTTGCACTGGTTGTTACAGTGTTGCACTGGTTGTTACTGTTGCGCTGGTTGTTACAGTGTTGCGCTGGTTGTTACAGTGTTGCGCTGGTTGTTACAGTGTTGCGCTGGTTGTTACAGTGTTGCGCTGGTTGTTACAGTGTTGCAATGGTTGTTACTGTTGCGCTGGTTGTTACAGTGTTGCGCTGGTTGTTACAGTGTTGCGCTGGTTGTTACAGTGTTGCACTGGTTGTTACTGTTGCACTGGTTGTTACTGTTGCACTGGTTGTTACAGTGTTGCGCTGGTTGTTACAGTGTTGCACTGGTTGTTACTGTTGCACTGGTTGTTACAGTGTTGCACTGGTTGTTACTGTTGCACTGGTTGTTACTGTTGCACTGGTTGTTACAGTGTTGCGCTGGTTGTTACAGTGTTGCACTGGTTGTTAGTGTTGCACTGGTTGTTACTGTTGCACTGGTTGTTACAGTGTTGCACTGGTTGTTACTGTTGCACTGGTTGTTACAGTGTTGCGCTGGTTGTTACAGTGTTGCGCTGGTTGTTACAGTGTTGCACTGGTTGTTACTGTTGCACTGGTTGTTACAGTGTTGCGCTGGTTACAGTGTTGCACTGGTTGTTACTGTTGCACTGGTTGTTACAGTGTTGCGCTGGTTGTTAGTGTTGCACTGGTTGTTAGTGTTGCACTGGTTGTTACTGTTGCACTGGTTGTTACAGTGTTGCACTGGTTGTTACTGTTGCACTGGTTGTTACAGTGTTGCGCTGGTTGTTAGTGTTGCACTGGTTGTTACTGTTGCACTGGTTGTTACAGTGTTGCGCTGGTTGTTACAGTGTTGCACTGGTTGTTACTGTTGCACTGGTTGTTAGTGTTGCGCTGGTTGTTACAGTGTTGCACTGGTTGTTACTGTTGCATTGGTTGTTACAGTGTTGCGCTGGTTGTTACAGTGTTGCACTGGTTGTTACTGTTGCACTGGTTGTTACAGTGTTGCGCTGGTTGTTACAGTGTTGCACTGGTTGTTAGTGTTGCACTGGTTGTTACTGTTGCACTGGTTGTTACAGTGTTGCGCTGGTTGTTAGTGTTGCACTGGTTGTTACAGTGTTGCACTGGTTGTTACAGTGTTGCGCTGGTTGTTACAGTGTTGCACTGGTTACTGTTGCACTGGTTGTTACAGTGTTGCGCTGGTTGTTAGTGTTGCACTGGTTGTTACTGTTGCACTGGTTGTTACTGTTGCACTGGTTGTTACAGTGTTGCGCTGGTTGTTACAGTGTTGCGCTGGTTGTTACAGTGTTGCACTGGTTGTTACTGTTGCACTGGTTGTTACAGTGTTGCGCTGGTTGTTACAGTGTTGCACTGGTTGTTAGTGTTGCACTGGTTGTTACTGTTGCACTGGTTGTTAGTGTTGCACTGGTTGTTACTGTTGCACTGGTTGTTACAGTGTTGCGCTGGTTGTTAGTGTTGCACTGGTTGATACTGTTGCACTGGTTGTTACAGTGTTGCGCTGGTTGTTACAGTGTTGCACTGGTTGTTAGTGTTGCACTGGTTGTTACTGTTGCACTGGTTGTTACAGTGTTGCGCTGGTTGTTAATGTTGCACTGGTTGTTACAGTGTTGCACTGGTTGTTACAGTGTTGCGCTGGTTGTTAGTGTTGCACTGGTTGTTACTGTTGCACTGGTTGTTACTGTTGCACTGGTTGTTACAGTGTTGCGCTGGTTGTTACAGTGTTGCACTGGTTGTTACTGTTGCACTGGTTGTTACTGTTGCACTGGTTGTTACAGTGTTGCGCTGGTTGTTACAGTGTTGCGCTGGTTGTTACTGTTGCACTGGTTGTTACTGTTGCACTGGTTGTTAGTGTTGCGCTGGTTGTTACAGTGTTGCACTGGTTGTTACTGTTGCACTGGTTGTTACAGTGTTGCGCTGGTTGTTACAGTGTTGCACTGGTTGTTAGTGTTGCACTGGTTGTTGCACTGGTTGTTACAGTGCAATATTGCACTCACTGAGAGTGCAACATTTTTAACTCTCAGTCTGGTGCACTCGAGTCTCTGTTGACTTACAATTAGTGTCGTGGCCCACTTGGTTAAGCCAGGCTCTGTTTTTATTCTGACCTGGGTTTTTATTTCCCTGGGTTATCGTTAAGCCAGGCTCTGGTTTTTATTCCCCTGGGTTATCGTTAAGCCAGGCTCTGGTTTTTATTCCCCTGGGTTATCGTTAAGCCAGGCTCTGGTTTTTATTCCCCTGGGTTTTCGTTAAGCCAGGCTCTGGTTTTTATTTCCCTGGGTTATCGTTAAGCCAGGCTCTGGTTTTTATTTCCCTGGGTTATCGTTAAGCCAGTCTCTGGTTTTTATTCCCCTGGGTTATCGTTAAGCCAGTCTCTGGTTTTTATTCCCCTGGGTTATCGTTAAGCCAGTCTCTGGTTTTTATTCCCCTGGGTTATCGTTAAGCCAGGCTCTGGTTTTTATTCCCCTGGGTTATCGTTAAGCCAGGCTCTGGTTTTTATTCTGACCTGGGTTATCGTTAAGCCAGGCTCTGGTTTTTATTCCCCTGGGTTATCGTTAAGCCAGGCTCTGGTTTTTATTCCCCTGGGTTATCGTTAAGCCAGGCTCTGGTTTTTATTCCCCTGGGTTATCGTTAAGCCAGGCTCTGGTTTTTATTCCCCTGGGTTATCGTTAAGCCAGGCTCTGGTTTTTATTCCCCTGGGTTATCGTTAAGCCAGGCTCTGGTTTTTATTCCCCTGGGTTATCGTTAAGCCAGGCTCTGGTTTTTATTCCCCTGGGTTATCGTTAAGCCAGGCTCTGTTTTTTATTCTGACCTGGGTTTTTATTCCCCTGGGTTATCGTTAAGCCAGGCTCTGTTTTTATTCTGACCTGGGTTTTTATTTCCCTGGGTTATCGTTAAGCCAGGCTCTGTTTTTGTTCTGACCTGGGTTTTTATTTCCCTGGGTTATCGTTAAGCCAGGCTCTGGTTTTTATTCCCCTGGGTTATCGTTAAGCCAGTCTCTGGTTTTTATTCTGACCTGGGTTTTTATTTCCCTGGGTTATCGTTAAGCCAGTCTCTGGTTTTTATTCTGACCTGGGTTTTTATTCCCCTGGGTTATCGTTAAGCCAGGCTCTGGTTTTTATTCCCCTGGGTTATCGTTAAGCCAGTCTCTGGTTTTTATTCTGACCTGGGTTTTTATTTCCCTGGGTTATCGTTAAGCCAGTCTCTGGTTTTTATTCCCCTGGGTTATCGTTAAGCCAGTCTCTGGTTTTTATTCCCCTGGGTTATCGTTAAGCCAGTCTCTGGTTTTTATTCTGACCTGGGTTTTTATTTCCCTTGGTTATCGTTAAGCCAGTCTCTGGTTTTTATTCCCCTGGGTTATCGTTAAGCCAGTCTCTGGTTTTTATTCCCCTGGGTTATCGTTAAGCCAGTCTCTGGTTTTTATTCTGACCTGGGTTTTTATTTCCCTTGGTTATCGTTAAGCCAGTCTCTGGTTTTTATTCCCCTGGGTTATCGTTAAGCCAGTCTCTGGTTTTTATTCTGACCTGGGTTTTTATTTCCCTTGGTTATCGTTAAGCCAGTCTCTGGTTTTTATTCCCCTGGGTTATCGTTAAGCCAGGCTCTGGTTTTTATTCCCCTGGGTTATCGTTAAGCCAGTCTCTGGTTTTTATTCTGACCTGGGTTTTTATTTCCCTGGGTTATCGTTAAGCCAGTCTCTGGTTTTTATTCCCCTGGGTTATCGTTAAGCCAGTCTCTGGTTTTTATTCCCCTGGGTTATCGTTAAGCCAGTCTCTGGTTTTTATTCTGACCTGGGTTTTTATTTCCCTTGGTTATCGTTAAGCCAGTCTCTGGTTTTTATTCCCCTGGGTTATCGTTAAGCCAGTCTCTGGTTTTTATTTCCCTGGGTTATCGTTAAGCCAGTCTCTGGTTTTTATTCCCCTGGGTTATCGTTAAGCCAGTCTCTGGTTTTTATTTCCCTGGGTTATCGTTAAGCCAGTCTCTGGTTTTTATTTCCCTGGGTTATCGTTAAGCCAGTCTCTGGTTTTTATTCCCCTGGGTTATCGTTAAGCCAGTCTCTGGTTTTTATTTCCCTGGGTTATCGTTAAGCCAGTCTCTGGTTTTTATTCCCCTGGGTTATCGTTAAGCCAGTCTCTGGTTTTTATTCCCCTGGGTTATCGTTAAGCCAGTCTCTGGTTTTTATTTCCCTGGGTTATCGTTAAGCCAGTCTCTGGTTTTTATTCCCCTGGGTTATCGTTAAGCCAGTCTCTGGTTTTTATTTCCCTGGGTTATCGTTAAGCCAGTCTCTGGTTTTTATTCCCCTGGGTTATCGTTAAGCCAGTCTCTGGTTTTTATTCCCCTGGGTTATCGTTAAGCCAGTCTCTGGTTTTTATTTCCCTGGGTTATCGTTAAGCCAGTCTCTGGTTTTTATTCCCCTGGGTTATCGTTAAGCCAGTCTCTGGTTTTTATTTCCCTGGGTTATCGTTAAGCCAGTCTCTGGTTTTTATTCCCCTGGGTTATCGTTAAGCCAGTCTCTGGTTTTTATTCCCCTGGGTTATCGTTAAGCCAGTCTCTGGTTTTTATTTCCCTGGGTTATCGTTAAGCCAGTCTCTGGTTTTTATTCCCCTGGGTTATCGTTAAGCCAGTCTCTGGTTTTTATTTCCCTGGGTTATCGTTAAGCCAGTCTCTGGTTTTTATTCCCCTGGGTTATCGTTAAGCCAGTCTCTGGTTTTTATTCCCCTGGGTTATCGTTAAGCCAGTCTCTGGTTTTTATTTCCCTGGGTTATCGTTAAGCCAGTCTCTGGTTTTTATTCCCCTGGGTTATCGTTAAGCCAGTCTCTGGTTTTTATTTCCCTGGGTTATCGTTAAGCCAGTCTCTGGTTTTTATTCCCCTGGGTTATCGTTAAGCCAGTCTCTGGTTTTTATTCCCCTGGGTTATCGTTAAGCCAGTCTCTGGTTTTTATTTCCCTGGGTTATCGTTAAGCCAGTCTCTGGTTTTTATTCCCCTGGGTTATCGTTAAGCCAGTCTCTGGTTTTTATTTCCCTGGGTTATCGTTAAGCCAGTCTCTCTACTATTGACCCTTATTATGCAGTAACTACTGTATGATAGTACACTCTTAGTTATACACTCTTAGTTATACACTCTTAGTTATACACTCTTAGTTATACACTCTTAGTTATACACTCTTAGTTATACACTCTTAGTTATACACTCTTAGTTATACACTCTTAGTTATACACTCTTAGTTATACACTCTTAGTTATACACTCTTAGTTATACACTTAGTTATACACTCTTAGTTATACACTCTTATACACTCTTAGTTATACACTCTTAGTTATACACTCTTAATTATACACTCTTAGTTATACACTCTTAGTTATACACTCTTAGTTATACACTCTTAGTTATACACTCTTACCCACCTAGTTATACACTCTTAGTTATACACCCTTAGTTATACACTCTTAGTTATACACTCTTACCCACCTAGTTATACACTCTTAATTATACACTCTTAGTTATACACTCTTAGTTATACACTCTTACCCACCTAGTTATACACTGTTAATTATACACTCTTATTTATACACTCTTATTCACCTAGTTATACACTCTTATTCACCTAGTTATACACTCTTACCTAGTTATATACTCTTACCTAGTTATACACTCTCACCTAGTTATACACTCTTACTCACCTAGTTATACACTCTTACCTAGTTATACACTCTTACTCACCTAGTTATTCACTCACCTAGTTATACATTCTTGTCAGCATAGTTATACACTCTTACCTAGTTATACACTCTTACTCACCTAGTTATACACTCTTACTCACCTAGTTATACACTCTTACCTAGTTATACACTGTTATTCACCTAGTTATACACTCTTACCTAGTTATACACTCTTACTCACCTAGTTATACACACTTATTCACCTAGTTATACACTCTTACTCACCTAGTTATACACTCTTATTCACCTAGTTATACACTCTTACCTAGATATACACTCTTACTCACCTAGTTATACACTCTTACTCACCTAGTTATACACTCTTACCTAGTTATACACTCTTACCTAGTTATACACTCTTATTCACCTAGTTATACACTCTTACCTAGTTATACACTCTTACTCACCTAGCTATGCACTCTTATTCACCTAGTTATACACTCTTACCTAGTTATACACTCTTATTCACCTAGTTATACACTCTTACCTAGTTATACACTCTTACTCACCTAGTTATACACTCTTATTCACCTAGTTATACACTCTTACCTAGTTATACACTCTTACTCACCTAGCTATACACTCTTATTCACCTAGTTATACACTCTTACCTAGTTATACACTCTTACCTAGTTATACACTCTTATTCACCTAGTTATACACTCTTACCTAGTTATACACTCTTACTCACCTAGTTATACACTCTTATTCACCTAGTTATACACTCTTACCTAGTTATACACTCTTACTCACCTAGTTATACACTCTTATTCACCTAGTTATACACTCTTATTCACCTAGTTATACACTCTTACTCGCCTAGTTATACACTCTTACTCACCTAGTTATACACTCTTACTTACCTAGTTATACACTCTTACCTAGTTATACACTCTTACTCACCTAGTTATACACTCTTACTCACCTAGTTATACACTCTTACCTAGTTATACACTCTTACTCACCTAGTTATACACTCTTACCTAGTTATACACTCTTAGTTATACACTCTTACTCACCTAGTTATACACTCTTACCTAGTTATACACTCTTACTCACCTAGTTATACACTCTTAGTTATACACTCTTACCTAGTTATACACTCTTAGTTATACACTCTTACCCACCTAGTTATACACTCTTACCTAGTTATACACTCTTACCTAGTTATACACTCTTATTCACCTAGTTATACACTCTTACCTAGTTATACACTCTTACTCACCTAGTTATACACTCTTAGTTATACACTCTTACCTAGTTATACACTCTTAGTTATACACTCTTACCCACCTAGTTATACACTCTTACCTAGTTATACACTCTTACCTAGTTATACACTCTTACTCACCTAGTTATACACTCTTACCTAGTTATACACTCTTACCTAGTTATGCACTCTTACTCACCTAGTTATACACTCTTACTCACCTAGTTATACACTCTTAGTTATACACTCTTACTCACCTAGTTATACACTCTTACCTAGTTATACACTCTTACTCACCTAGTTATACACTCTTACCTAGTTATACACTCTTACTCACCTAGTTATACACTCTTACTCACCTAGTTATACACAGAGAAGTTAGCATTGTCTGAACTAGTGTGAATTGTTAAGGTAAGTCTAGCATAGATAATGAGGGAGTCTGGGAGCTTGTTAGAGACAGGTGTTGGTGTCCCACAAGGTGATGTACTGGGTGCTACTGTGTCACATGTACTGGTGATACTGTGTCACATGTACTGGGTGCTACTGTGTGACATGTACTGGGTGCTACTGTGTGACATGTACTGGTGATACTGTGTCACATGTACTGGTGCTACTGTGTCACATGTACTGGGTGCTACTGTGTCACATGTACTGGGTGCTACTGTGTGACATGTACTGGTGCTACTGTGTGACATGTACTGGTGATACTGTGTCACATGTACTGGTGGTACTGTGTCACATGTACTGGTGCTACTGTGTCACATGTACTGGTGATACTGTGTCACATGTACTGGTGGTACTGTGTCACATGTACTGGTGGTACTGTGTCACATGTACTGGTGCTACTGTGTCACATGTACTGGGTGCTATTGTGTCACATGTACTGGTGGTACTGTGTCACGTGTACTGGTGGTACTGTGTCACATGTACTGGTGGTACTGTGTCACATGTACTGGTGCTACTGTGTCACATGTACTGGGTGCTACTGTGTCACATGTACTGGTGCTACTGTGTCACATGTACTGGTGCTACTGTGTCACATGTACTGGTGGTACTGTCACACGTACTGGTGATACTGTGTCACATGTACTGGTGGTACTGTGTCACATGTACTGGTGCTACTGTGTCACATGTACTGGTGATACTGTGTCACATGTACTGGGTGCTACTGTGTCACATGTACTGGGTGCTACTGTGTCACATGTACTGGGTGCTACTGTGTCACATGTACTGGTGGTATTGTCACATGTACTGGTGGTACTGTGTCACATGTACTGGTGGTACTGTGTCACATTTACTGGTGGTACTGTGTCACATGTACTGGTGGTACTGTGTCACCTGTACTGGTGGTACTGTGTCACATGTACTGGTGGTACTGTGTCACATGTACTGGTGGTACTGTGTCACATGTACTGGTGGTACTGTGTCACATGTACTGGTGGTACTGTGTCACATGTACTGGTGGTACTGTGTCACATGTACTGGTGGTACTGTGTCACATGTACTGGTGGTACTGTGTCACATGTACTGGTGGTACTGTGTTACATGTACTGGTGGTACTGTGTCACATGTACTGGTGGTACTGTGTCACATGTACTGGTGGTACTGTGTCACATGTACTGGTGGTACTGTGTCACATGTACTGGTGCTACTGTGTCACATGTACTGGTGGTACTGTGTCACATGTACTGGTGGTACTGTGTCACATGTACTGGTGGTACTGTGTCACATGTACTGGTGGTACTGTGTCACATGTACTGGTGGTACTGTGTCACATGTACTGGTGGTACTGTGTCACATGTACTGGTGGTACTGTGTCACATGTACGTGTACTGTGTCACATGTACTGGTGGTACTGTGTCACATGTACTGGTGGTACTGTGTCACATGTACTGGTGGTACTGTCACATGTACTGGTGGTACTGTCACATGTACTGCTGGTACTATGTCACATGTACTGGTGGTACTGTGTCACATGTACTGGTGGTACTGTGTCACATGTACTGGTGGTACTGTGTCACATGTACTGGTGGTACTGTGTCACATGTACTGGTGGTACTATGTCACATGTACTGGTGGTACTGTGTCACATGTACTGGTGGTACTGTGTCACATGTACTGGTGGTACTATGTCATATGTACTGGTGGTACTGTGTCACATGTATTGGTGGTACTGTGTCACATGTACTGGTGGTACTGTGTCACATGTACTGGTGGTACTATGTCACATGTACTGGTGCTACTGTGTCACATGTACTGGTGGTACTATGTCACATGTACTGGTGGTACTATGTCACATGTACTGGTGGTACTGTGTCACATGTACTGGTGGTACTGTCACATGTACTGGTGGTACTGTGTCACATGTACTGGTGGTACTGTGTCACATGTACTGGTGGTACTGTGTCACATGTACTGGTGGTACTGTGTCACATGTACTGGTGGTACTGTGTCACATGTACTGGTGGTACTATGTCACATGTACTGGTGGTACTGTGTCACATGTACTGGTGGTACTGTGTCACATGTACTGGTGGTACTATGTCACATGTACTGGTGGTACTGTGTCACGTACTGGTGGTACTGTGTCACATGTACTGGTGGTACTATGTCACATGTACTGGTGGTACTGTGTCACATGTACTGGTGGTACTGTGTCACATGTACTGGTGGTACTGTGTCACATGTACTGGTGGTACTGTCGTCTACTTCAGGTGCTAGTCGCAACCTGCAACACTACTTGCAGTGTTGCATACACTAGTCACCAGTGTTGCAGTGGCATGCAGTGCAACAATCACTGCTCCATATCACTGCTACATATCACTGCTACATATCACTGCTACATATCACTGCTACATATCACTGCTACATATCACTGCTACATATCACTGCTACATATCACTGCTACATATCACTGCTACATATCACTGCTACATATCACTGCTACATATCACTGCTACATATCACTGCTACATATCACTGCTACAAATTCACATAACACATACCTAATACTGACAATATTGGAAATCCGCTTTGCACATCACTAGTGTAACTAGGCCTGCCAAGTATGGGTCAGTAGGCCTCCCGGGGTATGGTTTGTTTTCAATCGTGTCATTACGATTTCGTGAGTCATGTTAACGGCTTTGAGGGGACTTGAGCTAGAGTTCGTCACGGCCACGCTAGCTGGAGATTCGTCTGTAAAAACTTGTATTTGTGGTCACAGTGGTGGCCCATGCTAACCTTCCTGTGGTGTAGAAATATACCTATTTGGATGAATCTTATTGTGGCTAACGCGACGGTCTGGAGTTTTGAGACTCTGACCGCGGGTTCTATCCCCGCCCGTGGTATGGTTTTTTTCCCTGCAGTTTTTCTCCTTGCCCATGTTCTTAATTATGAAGCATCAGTAGTGTCACCTTGAACATCGAGGTCACACACGTCCCCCTAACGAGTTCTTCAGGTCACGTCACTTCCTTCTTATTATCGACATTAAGGTTTCCTAATTACATGTGAGGTGGAATAACCTAATTACTTTAATTATTAGGGTATCCTAATTACCTGTGACTTGGAATAACCTAATTAAAGGCGGTATGTTAGGAGAGGAGGTGGAAGGAAGGTGATAGACTTGGTATATACTGTGGGTATGTATACCGGGAGGTATGTATGTTTTAGTGTACGTACACCGTGTGTGTGTGTGACGAGAGTAATATATATATATATATATATATATATATATATATATATATATATATATATATATATATATAAGAACGTAAGAACATACGAACGAAGGAACACTGCAGAAGGCCTACTGACCCATGCGAGGCAGGTCCAGTTCTCACACCGGCTTAAGCCAATGCCTTAACCTAGTCAGGTCAGTCACAGTCACTTACGGGAGGAGCATGGCATCTGACCTGTAGCACAAGCTAGTCAGGTCCAACTCACACCCACTCATGTATTTATCTAACCTATTTTTAAAACTACACAACGTTCTAGCCTCAATAACTGTACTGGGAAGTTTGTTCCACTCATCCACAACTCTATTACCAAACCAGTACTTTCCCATTTCCTTCCTGAATCTGAATTTTTCCAACTTAAAACCATTGCTACGAGTCCTGTCTAGGCTGGAAATTTTCAGCACGTTATTTACATCCCCTTTATTCCTGTTTTCCATTTATACACCTCAATCATATCCCCCCTAATTCTACACCTTTCTAGAGAGTGCAGATTCAGGGCCTCAGTCTATCCTCATAGGGAAGGTTTCTGATACATGGGATCAACTTTGTCATCCTCCTTTGTACGTTTTCCAGAGCATTTATATCCATTCTGTAATACGGTGACCAGAACTGAGCAGCATAGTCTAAATGAGGCCTAGCCTCATGACTCCTGTTATAGGCCTAACCAAGGATATATAGAGTTGAAGAACAACCTGAGGACTTCTATTATTTATACTTCTAGATATGAAGCCAAGAATTCTATTAGCTTTATTGCGAACACTAATGCACTGTTGTCTTGGCTTTAGATTACTGCTAACCAGAACTCCTAAATCCTTTTCGCAATCGGTAGTATTAAGATCTACATTATTTAGTTTATATGTGGCATGGCTATTTTCCTGTCCAACATTTAGAACTTTGCATTTGTCAATATTAAACTACATCTGCCAATTCTCCGACCATTGCATCAGTCTATTCAAATCATCCTGGAGTGCTCTAGTGTCCTCATTAGAATGAATTGGACGGCCTATTTTGGTGTCATCAGCAAATTTGCTTATAAGAACATAAGAACATAAGAAAGGAGGAACACTGCAGCAGGCCTGTTGGCCCATACTAGGCAGGTCCTTTACAATTCATCCCACTAACAAACATTTGACCAACCCAATTTTCAATGCCACCCAAGAAATAAGCTCTGATGTGCAAGTCCCTCTCAAATCCAACCCCTCCCACTCATGTACTTATCCAACCTAAATTTGAAACTACCCAAAGTCCTAGCCTCAATAACCCAACTAGGTAGACTGTTCCACTCATCAACTACCCTATTTCCAAACCAATACTTTCCTATGTCCTTTCTAAATCTAAACTTATCTAATTTAAATCCATTACTGTGGGTTCTCTCTTGGAGAGACATCCTCAAGACCTTATTACATAAGAACATAAGAATGTAGGAACACTGCAGAAGGCCTACTGGCCCATACGAGGCAGGTCCTTATCAAAACGACATCTACCTAAAGCTACTCAAGAAACAACTCCCGCACCCCCCAACACCAATCAAACCCAGCCCCTCCCACTCATATATTTGTCCAGTCTCTTCTTAAAGCTACCCAAGGTCCTAGCCTCTATCACCCCACTGGGAAGACTGTTCCACGCATCTACAACTCTGTTAGAAAACCAGTACTTACCTATGTCCTTTCTAAATCTAAATTTATCCAACTTAAATCCATTATTCCTGGTTCTTACCTGGTTCGACACCCTCAGTACTTTATTAATGTCTCCCTTGTTTATGCCCGTCATCCACTTATACACTTCAATGATATCTCCCCTCATTCTACGCCTCTCCAGAGAGTGGAGATTTAAGGCTTTAAGTCTATCTTCATACGGGAGGTTCCTTACACAGTAAATCATTTTAGTCATTCTTCTCTGTATGTTCTCTAATGAGTCTATGTCCATCCTGTAGTAAGGGAACCAAAACTGAGCAGCATAATCTAAATGAGGCCTCACTAGTGATGTATAGAGCTGTAAAATAACTTTTGGACTTCTGTTACTTATACTTCTTGAGATAAATCCAAGTAATCTGTTGGCCTTGTTGCGCACACTGAGGCACTGCTGTCTTGGCTTTAGATTTCTGCTTACCATGACTCCCAAGTCTTTTTCACATTCTGTATGACCAAGCTCTACTTCACCTAGATTATAGCTTCGAGGGTTATTTTCATTACCAAGGGCAAGTATCTTACACTTATCCACATTAAACTTCATCTGCCATTTCTCAGACCAAGACATTAATTTGTTCAAATCGTCCTGGAGTTCATTGATATCCTCCTCAGAGTGAATTATACGGCCTATCTTTGTATCATCAGCAAACTTACTCATGTCACTAGTAATCCCTTCATCAAGGTCATTAATGTAAATTATGAACAAGAGAGGGCCTAAAACTGATCCTTGTGGAACGCCACTAGTGACTAATCCCCATTCAGATTTCACTCCATTAATGGTAACTCTCTGCTTTCTATTGGTAAGCCATGCCTCAATCCATGCTAGAACTTTACCTCCTATACCATGAGCTGCCACTTTTCTTAAGAGTCTCTTGTGAGGTACTCTGTCGAAGGCTTTACTAAAATCCAAATAAACAATATCATATTCCTTATCACTGTCAACTGCCTCAAATGTTCTATTGAAGAACGTCAGTAAGTTTGTCAGGCAGGAACGACCTCTCGTGAATCCATGCTGAGATTCATTTATCAAGTTATGCTCTTCAAGGTGACTTCTGATAATGTCAGCTATAATTGATTCTAATAACTTGCCCACTATAGATGTCAGGCTTATTGGACGGTAATTTGAAGGAGTGGACTTATCCCCTGATTTGAATATAGGAACCACATTAGCCATCTTCCACATCTCTGGCACAACACTGGTAAGGATGGACGCATTGAATACACTCGTTATTAATATCCCCTTTATTAATACCTATCTTCCACTTGTAAAGTAAAAGGACACAAGTGCAACTAATGTGACATTTATTGTGGCAACGTTTCGCTCTCCAGGAGCTTTATCAAGCCATTACCGTAATGGCTTGATAAAGCTCCTGGAGAGCGAAACGTTGCCACAATAAATGTCACATTAGTTGCACTTGTGTCCTTTTACTTTACATATTGTCGGTAATTCTACCAACTTTATTACTATCTTCCACTTATACACTTCGATCAGGTCTCCCCTCATTCTTCGTCTAACAAGTGAATATAACTTAAGAGTCTTCAATCTTTCTTCATAAGGAAGATTTCTAATGCTATGTATGAAGATTTCTAATGCTATGTCGCTATTTATTCCCTCATCTATGTCGTTTATGTAAATTGTGAACAACAACGGGCCCAACACTGGCCCCTGAGGAACACGTTCTGATTTCTCCCCATTTATGCAAACTCTCTGCTGCCTAATTGTCAGCCATGCCTCTACCCAGGAAAAAATTTCTCCTCCTATTCCGTGTGCCTTAAGTTTCCTCAATAGCCTCTGGTGTGGAACTCTATCGAAAGCCTTACTGAAGTCCATATACACAATATCATATTCATTACCATGATCTACCTCCTCACCTTAGTGAAAAAAGTTAGTAAATTCGTAAGACAGGAACGCCCCTTTGTAAAACCATGTTGAGATTCATTAATCAATCTGTGCCTGTCAAGATGGCTACGAATTGCTTCGGCAATTATTGATTCCATAAATTTTCCCACTGTGGAGGTAAGGCTTATTGGTCTATAGTTGGAAGCCAAGGACCTGTCACCTACCTTGTAAACAGGTATCACATTTGCCATTTTCCACTTATCAGGCACTATGCCAGTTTGTAGTGATATGTTAAAAAGATTAGCCAAAGGTATGCTAAGTTCCTCTTTACATTCCTTTAACACCCTTGCAAACAGTTCATCAGAACCTGCTCCATGAGCTTTATCATACCTCTTCTTAAAGATATGTATGGATCCTGCCTCCACTGCATCACTCTCCAGACTGTTCCACTTCTTGACAACTCTATACACTGTCTTTTTAACGTCCGTATGTGATGAAGGTCCCAGGAGCTAAGCGTCCTAGTGATCGTTTACCTGTCTCTGTAAACCAACTTGTCGGTATATATTACCAAGGTTTATACCAAGGGCTCTGGTGGCCTGGTGGTTAACGCTCTGGCTTCACACGGTGAGGGCCTGGGTTCGATTCCCAGCCAGAGTAGAAACATTGGACGTGTTTCTTTCCACCTGTTGTCTATGTTCCCCATCAGTAAAATGGGTACCTGGGTGTTAGTCGACTGGTGTGGGTCGCATCCTGGGACACTGACCTAAGGAGGCCTGGTCACAGACCGGGCCGCGGGGGCGTTGACCCCCGGAACTCTCTCCAGATAAACTCCAGAAACCATACTGGTCTGTATCTGTATATGCCTTCCTGTCTGTCTTCTTTCTGTGTAATACATGTCTTAGTAATTATTTTATATCCATTAACATAGAGTTTAGCTGGTGGTTCTGGTAGGTAAGACACATAGGCAGCAGTTAGGCAGCTTTATTCTGAAACGTTTCGCTTACACAGTAGGCTTCTTCAGTCGAGTACAGAGAGTGGGCCTACTGTGTAGGCGAAACGTTTCTGAATCAAGTTGCCTAACTGTTGCCTACGTCTTACCTACCAACCTGTCGGTATTGTATACCATTTTAATATTCACTCTGGTGGTTCTGCCACTTCCTGCAGAATGTGTGGTGACATCTTATTAGACTGTACTGCCTTTGATATGTTCAGCTCTTCCTTGTGTGTGTGGTGGTATTACCCTGTGGTATTACCCTGTGGTATTACCCTGTGGTATTACCCTGTGGTATTACCCTGTGGTATTACCCTGTGGTATTACCCTGTGGTATTACCCTGTGGCATTACCCTGTGGTATTACCCTGTGGTATTACCCTGTGGCATTACCCTGTGGTATTACCCTGTGGTATTACCCTGTGGTATTACCCTGTGGTATTACCCTGTGGTATTACCCTGTGGTATTACCCTGTGGTATTACCCTGTGGCATTACCCTGTGGTATTACCCTGTGGTATTACCCTGTGGTATTACCCTGTGGCATTACCCTGTGGTATTACCCTGTGGCATTACCCTGTGGTATTACCCTGTGGTATTACCCTGTGGTATTACCCTGTGGCATTACCCTGTGGCATTACCCTGTGGCATTACCCTGTGGTATTACCCTGTGGTATTACCCTGTGGTATTACCCTGTGGTATTACCCTGTGGTATTATCCTGTGGTATTATCCTGTGGTATTACCCTGTGGTATTAGCCTGTGGTATTACCCTGTGGTATTACCCTGTGGTATTATCCTGTGGTATTACCCTGTGGTATTACCCTGTGGTATTACCCTTGAGTAGTACCCTTGTATCCACTGAGATCGTGTGTTTGTTAACCTCTTTACAGATTTCCTTGGCATTTCTCGTGAGCTTTACTAAGATAAAGGTCACGACAGCCAGGAAGATCACTGGGTGGGTATTGAGAACCTTCAAAACAAGGGAAATAATGCCGATGGTGACACTACAAATCGCTAGTGCTCCCTCACTTAGAATATTGCTCAGTGTTGACGACCCCGTTCAAGGCAGGAGAAATATCGGAAATTTAACATCTACAGAGATCAATTACGTCTCATTTAGTCTATAAAGCCTTTAAATTACTGGGAAAGTCTTAGTCTTGCATATGTACTCTCTGGAGCGGAGGAGAGAGAGATACATGATAATATATACCTAGAAAGTTCTCGAGGACGTCCCAAATCTGCACACTGCCATATACTGGAGTGAGAGAGATGGGAGGAAGTACAAAATAAACCCAGTGAAAAGCAGGGATGCAGTAGACACACTAAGAGAACACTGTATCAATATCCGTGGCCCCAGATTATTCAGCATCCTAGAAGATATCAGAAACACTGCTGGAACTGGACAAGTATCTTCACCAGGTGCCAGATCAACCAGGCTGTGATGGATATGTGGGGCAGCGGACCACCAACAACCTGATTGACCAGACAAGCACCAGACAAGCCTGTCCAGGACCACCAGCAGCAACAACCTAGTTAACCAGGCTAGCGCCAGACGAGCCTGGACCATGACCGGGCTCCGTTAGTAGAAAAACTCTGGGAACTTTTCAAAGGAATTTCAAAGGTAAAGGTTTTTGAGTGTCGTCTTCTGATGCTCCTGGGAAATAGGTTGTCTCTTCTCCAATTTACGGAGGACTCTTCTCCAGGCTGAGGGACTGACCCCCCAAAACTACATCTTCGAGGGTGATGGACTGATGATATCGCTTTTTATATTCTTGTTTCCTTCGTTATTTGATATAGTTATTCCACGTTTGTCTCTTTATGTAAGTTTTATCTCTTTTTCACCATTATCTCCTCTCTGGTTGATCGCCTGGTTGACCAGATCAACCAGGAAGCCTGGTTGACCAGATCAACCAGGAAGCCTGGTTGACCAGATCAACCAGGAAGCCTGGTTGACCAGATCAACCAGGAAGCCAGGTTGCGATGGACGGGTTGAACCGTTGAGACTGGTCACAGGTAATGTTAAGGTAGAAAAATATTGTGCCAGGTACTCTTAAGACTCTTCAACCTGCTAGCAGCAGGTATCAAGCTGCTAGCAGCAGGTATCAAGCTGCTAGCAGCAGGTATCAAGCTGCTAGCAGCAGGTATCAAGCTGCTAGCAGCAGGTATCAACCTGCTAGCAGTAGATATCAAGCTGCTAGCAGTAGATATCAACCTGCTAGCAGCAGGTATCAACCTGCTAGCAGTAGATATCAAACTGCTAGCAGTAGATATCAACCTGCTAGCAGTAGATATCAAGCTGCTAGCAGTAGATATCAACCTGCTAGCAGCAGGTATCAACCTGCTAGCAGTAGATATCAAACTGCTAGCAGTAGATATCAACCTGCTAGCAGTAGATATCAAGCTGCTAGCAGTAGATATTAACCTGCTAGCAGCAGGTATCAACCTGCTAACAGATATCAAACTGCTAGCAGTAGATATTAACCTGCTAGCAGCAGATATTAAGCTGCTAGCAGTAGATATCACGCTGCTAGCAGCAGGTATTAAGCTGCTAGCAGTAGATATCAACCTGCTAGCAGTAGATATCAAACTGCTAGCAGTAGATATTAACCTGTTAGCAGCAGGTATCAACCTGCTAACAGATATCAAACTGCTAGCAGTAGATATTAACCTGCTAGCAGCAGATATTAAGCTGCTAGCAGTAGATATCACGCTGCTAGCAGCAGGTATTAAGCTGCTAGCAGTAGATATCAACCTGCTAGCAGTAGATATCAAACTGCTAGCAGTAGATATTAACCTGCTAGCAGCAGATATTAAGCTGCTAGCAGTAGATATCACGCTGCTAGCAGCAGGTATCAAGCTGCTAGCAGCAGGAGAGGAGAGACTGGGGTTCACGGTTCACTTCTGTTAATCATGGCACCATTGTGACCCTCGATGACATGTCCTTACACTCCCATTATCATGCTCCTACCATGCTGCTGCTGCTGGTAGTAGTAGCAGTAGGAGCAGTTGTAGTAATGGTAGTAGCAACAACAGTAGTAGTAGTGATAGCAGTACTAGTACTAGTAGTAGTGGTTTCTTCACTACGTTATTCCATTTCCTGACTGCTACTAGGCTAAACAAGTATTTCCTAACATCTCTCTGACTCAATTTGTTTGTAACTTCTAGCTGTGCCCTTGTGTACCTGATACCCGCCTCATACTCGCCTATCCACCCTGTCTTGACTCAGTTTGTATTTGTAACTTCTAGCTGTGCCCTTGTGTACCTGATACCCGCCTCATACTCGCCTATCCACCCTGTCTTGACTCAGTTTGTATTTGTAACTTCTAGCTGTGCCCTTGTGTACCTGATACCCGCCTCTCATCCTCGCCTGTCCACCTTGTCAATTCCTTTCATTATTTTGCATGTCGTAATCATATCACCCCTGGTCCTCCTGTCCTCTAGTGTCAGGCTTAGTTCCTATTCTCTCTTCACAGCCTATTCCTTTACACTTTTTCCTTCTTTCCATGCCATATCAGATGCGGGCTCCGTAATGGTGCTGCATACTCGAAGATGGGCCTAAATGCCTTCTTGTTAAGGTTCCTGAAGGCTAGTTTTAAATTTTCTTGTCTTGTGTTTGGTGCGATCGCTATTAAGTTAATGTTTGTCTCAGGTGATATGCTTGGAACTATGCTTACCCCGAGGTCCTCGTTCAGGGAGGTTTGCACCATGAAATGTAAATCTCCGAGTATATACACTGGTCATTTATATTAACCACTGTTTTAGGTATTAAAGTATTCTTGACTGGTGGTGTACTGGTGACACGCAGCCTTAATGACCCTCGTGTAGTAGATAGACTTCAAACCAAATTAACCAATAGTTGTGATCACTGGTTATGAAAACCGACAAGAATTGAGACACTTATGCAACATATGGGAATCTTTATTGAGGAAACGTTTCGCCACACAGTGGCTTCATCAGTCCAATGCCAAGTAGAAATGGGTAAGGAGAGGAGGAGTTTGAGGTAATCAGTCCCTCAACCTGGAATCGATGTGTTCAGTCCATCACTCTTGTAGGAAGTGCAGCATAGGGCCAGAGAGGTGGCTTATATACTGCAGTCAGGTGAGGTGAAGCAGCAGGAGGCGGGGTCACAGTGGGACCTGCCACTAGTGTAAGTAGCAGGAGGAGGCGGGGTCACAGTGGAACCTGCCACTAGTGTAAGTAGCAGGAGGAGGCGGGATCACAGTGGGACCTGCCACTAGTGTAAGTAGCAGGAGGAGGCGGGGTCACAGTGGAACCTGCCACTAGTGTAAGTAGCAGGAGGAGGCGGGATCACAGTGGGACCTGCCACTAGTGTAAGTAGCAGGAGGAGGCGGGGTCACAGTGGAACCTGCCACTAGTGTAAGTAGCAGGAGGAGGCGGGGTCACAGTGGAACCTGCCACTAGTGTAAGTAGCAGGAGGAGGCGGGATCACAGTGGGACCTGCCACTAGTGTAAGTAGCAGGAGGAGGCGGGGTCACAGTGGAACCTGCCACTAGTGTAAGTAGCAGGAGGAGGCGGGATCACAGTGGGACCTGCCACTAGTGTAAGTAGCAGGAGGAGGCGGGGTCACAGTGGAACCTGCCACTAGTGTAAGTAGCAGGAGGAGGCGGGGTCACAGTGGAACCTGCCACTAGTGTAAGTAGCAGGAGGAGGCGGGATCACAGTGGGACCTGCCACTAGTGTAAGTAGCAGCAGGAGGCGGGATCACAGTGGGACCTGCCACTAGTGTAAGTAGGTCGTCGTCCGGAGGTTGGACAAGCGTTGAAGTGTATGTATCGAGTGTCTCAATTCTTCAACTTGTCGATTTTCGAAACCAGTCATCACATCTGTCAGACACTGCGACATCATGATGTCTTGGTACCCATGTGTTACACATGTCTTGTTTATCAACCTGTCGGTTCTCTGAACCATTTATGTACATAGTTCTTAAGAACAAGAACTTCCTTGCATCTCTGTGTTCATCTTGACTCCTTGTCAGTGTTCTCTGCCTTCTGCCTGTCCCTGCCTGCCTGCTTGTCCCTGCCTGTCCCTGCCTGCCTGCTTGTCCCTGCCTGCCTGCTTGTCCCTACCTGTCCCTGCCTGCCTGCTTGTCCCTACCTGTCCCTGCCTGCCTGCTTGTCCCTACCTGTTCCTGCCTGCCTGCCTGCTTGTCCCTGCCTCCCTGCCTCCCCCTGCCTGTCCCTGCCACCTTCCTAGTAATGGCTACAAGACTCAAACACTACTCAAGATTTATATCATTTAGCTACAATAACAAGAACATTTATTATACAGAAGAACGTATAACAAGGAAATGTTCTCTGGTTTTGTGTTTAGTTATTGTTAGGAAGGTAGGTCACGTTGTGGAGGGAGAAGGAGGGAGGAAGGGAGAAAGAAGGAGAGAGAGAGGGAGAGAGAAGGAGAGAGGGAGGGAGAGAGAAGGTGGGAGTGAGGGAGAGACAAGGTGGGAGTGAGGGAGAGACAAGGTGGGAGTGAGGGAGAGAGAAGGTGGGAGTGAGGGAGAGAGAAGGTGGGAGTGAGGGAGAGAGGAGAAGGCTGTGAGGGTAACTGCTGGACGGTGTAAATGAAGGGTGTCCTGTGGCTCGACCACTAGCGCACTCGCTCACACACTGAGGTCCGGGGTTCGAATCTCCTCTGGTACGGCTGTAAAACATTAGGGATTTGTTTCCGTAAGACACCTGCTGTCCCTGTTCACCCATCAGTAAAATAGGTACCTGGGTGTTAGTGGACTGGTGTGGGTCACATCCTGGGTGTTAGTGAACTGGTGTGGCTCACATCCTGGGTGTTAGTGAACTGGTGTGGGTCACATCCTGGGTGTTAGTGGACTGGTGTGGGTCACATCCTGGGTGTTAGTGAACTGGTGTGGGTCACATCCTGGGTGTTAGTGAACTGGTGTGGGTCACATCCTGGGTGTTAGTGGACTGGTGTGGGTCACATCCTGGGTGTTAGTGGACTGGTGTGGGTCACATCCTGGGTGTTAGTGGACTGGTGTGGGTCACATCCTGGGTGTTAGTGGACTGGTGTGGGTCACATCCTGGGTGTTAGTGAACTGGTGTGAGTCACATCCTGGGTGTTAGTGGACTGGTGTGGGTCACATCCTGGGTGTTAGTGGACTGGTGTGGGTCACATCCTGGGTGTTAGTGGACTGGTGTGAGTTACATCCTGGGTGTTAGTGGACTGGTGTGGGTCACATCCTGGGTGTTAGTGGACTGGTGTGGGTCACATCCTGGGTGTTAGTGGACTGGTGTGGGTCACATCCTGGGTGTTAGTGGACTGGTGTGGGTCACATCCTGGGTGTTAGTGGACTGGTGAGGGTCGCATCCTGGGTGTTAGTGAACTGGTGAGAGTCACATCCTGGGTGTTAGTGGACTGGTGTGGGTCACATCCTGGGTGTTAGTGGACTGGTGTGGGTCACATCCTGGGTGTTAGTGGACTGGTGTGGGTCACATCCTGGGTGTTAGTGGGCTGGTGTGGGTCACATCCTGGGTGTTAGTGGACTGGTGTGGGTCACATCCTGGGTGTTAGTGGACTGGTGTGGGTCACATCCTGGGTGTTAGTGGACTGGTGTGGGTCGCATCCTGGGTGTTAGTGGACTGGTGTGGGTCGCATCCTGGGTGTTAGTGGACTGGTGTGGGTCACATCCTGGGTGTTAGTGGACTGGTGTGGGCTACATCCTGGGTGTTAGTGGACTGGTGTGGGTCACATCCTGGGTGTTAGTGGACTGGTGTGGGCTACATCCTGGGTGTTAGTGGACTGGTGTGGGTCACATCCTGGGTGTTAGTGGACTGGTGTGGGTTACATCCTGGGTGTTAGTGGACTGGTGTGGGTCACATCCTGGGTGTTAGTGGACTGGTGTGGGTCACATCCTGGGTGTTAGTGGACTGGTGTGGGTCACATCCTGGGTGTTAGTGGACTGGTGTGGGTCACATCCTGGGTGTTAGTGGACTGGTGTGGGTCACATCCTGGGTGTTAGTGGACTGGTGTGGGTCACATCCTGGGTGTTAGTGGACTGGTGTGGGTCACATCCTGGGTGTTAGTGGACTGGTGTGGGTCACATCCTGGGTGTTAGTGGACTGGTGTGGGTTACATCCTGGGTGTTAGTGGACTGGTGTGGGTCACATCCTGGGTGTTAGTGGACTGGTGTGGGTCACATCCTGGGTGTTAGTGGACTGGTGTGGGTCACATCCTGGGTGTTAGTGGACTGGTGTGGGTCACATCCTGGGTGTTAGTGGACTGGTGTGGGTCACATCCTGGGTGTTAGTGGACTGGTGTGGGTCACATCCTGGGTGTTAGTGGACTGGTGTGGGTCACATCCTGGGTGTTAGTGGACTGGTGTGGGTCACATCCTGGGTGTTAGTGGACTGGTGTGGGTCGCATCCTGGGTGTTAGTGAACTGGTGTGAGTCACATCCTGGGTGTTAGTGGACTGGTGTGAGTCACATCCTGGGTGTTAGTGGACTGGTGTGGGTCACATCCTGGGTGTTAGTGGACTGGTGTGGGTCACATCCTGGGTGTTAGTGGACTGGTGTGGGTCACATCCTGGGTGTTAGTGGACTGGTGTGGGTCACATCCTGGGTGTTAGTGGACTGGTGTGGGTCACATCCTGGGTGTTAGTGGACTGGTGTGGGTCACATCCTGGGTGTTAGTGGACTGGTGTGGGTCACATCCTGGGTGTTAGTGGACTGGTGTGGGTCACATCCTGGGTGTTAGTGGACTGGTGTGGGTCACATCCTGGGTGTTAGTGGACTGGTGTGGGTCACATCCTGGGTGTTAGTGGACTGGTGTGGGTCACATCCTGGGTGTTAGTGGACTGGTGTGGGTCACATCCTGGGTGTTAGTGGACTGGTGTGGGTCACATCCTGGGTGTTAGTGGACTGGTGTGGGTCACATCCTGGGTGTTAGTGGACTGGTGTGGGTCACATCCTGGGTGTTAGTGGACTGGTGTGGGTCACATCCTGGGTGTTAGTGGACTGGTGTGGGTCACATCCTGGGTGTTAGTGGACTGGTGTGGGTCACATCCTGGGACAAAACTGACCTAATTTACGGGAAATGCTCAGCATAACAAGGGACTTTCTATATAGTAGTATGTCACTGATGTCAGCTATGGTCTGTATACCTTGTACATGTACTTGTATACCTTGTACATGTACTTGTATACCTTGTACATGTACTTGTATACCTTGTACATGTACTTGTATACCTTGTACATGTACTTGTATACCTTGTACATGTACTTGTATACCTTGTACATGTACTTGTATACCTTGTACATGTACTTGTATACCTTGTACATGTACTTGTATACCTTGTACATGTACTTGTATACCTTGTACATGTACTTGTATACCTTGTACATGTACTTGTATACCTTGTACATGTACTTGTATACCTTGTACATGTACTTGTATACTTTGTACATGTACTTGTATACCTTGTACATGTACTGGTATACCTTGTACATGTACTTGTATACTTTGTACATGTACTGGTATACCTTGTACATGTACTTGTATACCTTGTACATGTACTTGTATACCTTGTACATGTACTGGTATACCTTGTACATGTACTTGTATACCTTGTACATGTACTTGTATACCTTGTACATGTACTTGTATACCTTGTACATGTACTGGTATACCTTGTACATGTACTTGTATACATTGTACATGTACTTGTACCTTGTACATGTACTTGTATACCTTGTACATGTACTGGTATACCTTGTACATGTACTTGTATACCTTGTACATGTACTTGTATACCTTGTACATGTACTTGTATACCTTGTACATGTACTGGTATACCTTGTACATGTACTTGTATACCTTGTACATGTACTTGTATACCTTGTACATGTACTTGTATACCTTGTACATGTACTTGTATACCTTGTACATGTACTGGTATACCTTGTACATGTACTGGTATACCTTGTACATGTACTGGTATACCTTGTACATGTACTTGTATACCTTGTACATGCACTTGTATACCTTGTACATGTACTTGTAGCAAATAAAGATATTCAGGTTAAATATTATCTTGGTCAGCGCCACCGCGGTCCGGATCTAGACCAGGCCTCCTGATCAGTCAGGCTGTTGGTGTGCACCACAGCCTGGCAGATCAGGAACGAACTTGAACTTATCAAGTTCCTTCTTGAAGACATCCAACAATGTATTGGTAATTTCCCTTATGTACGAATCGGGCAGTGATGAAGAGTCTTGGTCTCTTTACACTTATTGAATTATCTCTGTGCACTCATGGCACCCCTGCTTTTCAGTGGGGGTATTTTGTGCCGTCTACCAAGTCTCTAGCTCTCGTAGGGAGTGATTTCAGTGTGCAGGTTTGGTACCAATTCCTCTAGAATTTACCAGGTGTAAATTATGATGCATCTTTCTCGTCTACGTTCCAATAAGTACAGTTAAAAGTACAGTATTCCAGCCTAGAGTAGCGTCTTTGGCTTGGCATCTCTTGCTGGTTCTAGTTATCCAGCCTGTCATTTTGAAGGTTCTAGTTATCCAACCTGTCATTTTGAAGGTTCTAGTTATCCAACCTGTCATTTTGAGGGTTCTAGTTATCCAGCCTATCATTTTGAAGGATCTATTTATCCAGCCTGTCATTTTGAGGGTTCTAGTTATCCAACCTATCATTTTGAAGGTTCTAGTTATCCAGTCTCATATTGAAGGCTCTTAGTTATCCATCCTGTCATTTTGAAGGTTCTAGTTATGCAGCACAACAGTGTTACAACATAGTGTTACAACACAGCAGTGTCACAACACAGCAGTGTTACATAGTAGTGTTACAATACAACGTAACAACACAGCAGTGTTACAACAGTGTTACAGCAGTGTTACAACAGTGTTACAACAGTGTTACAGCAGTGTTACAACAGCGTTACAGCAGTGTTACAGCAGTGTTACAGTGGTGTTACAGCAGTGTTATAATGTTATAACAGTGTTACAGCAGTGTTACAACAGTGTTACAGAAATGTTACAGCAGTGTTACAACAGTGTTACAACAGTATTACAGCAGTGTTACCACAGTGTTACCACAGTGTTACAACAGTATTACAGCAGTGTTACCACAGTGTTACCACAGTGTTACCACAGTGTTACAACAGTGTTACAACAGTATTACAACAGTATTACAGCAGTGTTACCACAGTGTTACCACAGTGTTACCACAGTGTTACCACAGCATTACCACAGTGTTACCACAGCGTTACCACAGTGTTACCACAGTGTTACTACAGTGTTACCACAGTGTTACCACAGTGTTACCACAGCGTTACAACAGTGTTACAGAAGTGTTACCACAGTGTTACCACAGTGTTACCACAGTGTTACCACAGCGTTACCACAGTGTTACCACAGTTACTACAGTGTTACAACAGTGTTACCAAAGTGTTACCACAGTGTGACAACAGTGTTACAACAGTGTTACAGCAGTGTTACAACAGTGTTACAGCAGTGTTACCACAGTGTTATCACAGTGTTATCACAGTGTTACAACAGTGTTACAACAGTGTTACCACAGTGTTCCCACAGTGTTCCCACAGTGTTACCACAGTGTTACAACAGTGTTACAACAGTTACCACAGTGTTACCACAGTGTTACCACAGTGTTACAAAAGTGTTACAACAGTGTTACCACAGTGTTACAACAGTGTTACCACAGTGTTACCACAGTGTTACAACAGTGTTAAAACAGTGTTACCACAGTGTTACCACAGTGTTACAGCAGTGTTACCACAGTGTTACGGCAGTGTTACAGCAGTGTTACCACAGTGTTACCACAGTGTTACAGCAGTGTTACCACAGTGTTACCACAGTGTTACAACAGTGTTACCACAGTGTTACAATGTTACCACAGTGTTACCACAGTGTTACCACAGTGTTACCACTGTTACCACAGTGTTACCACAGTGTTACCACAGTGTTACCACAGTGTTACCACAGTGTTACAGAAGTGTTACCACAGTGTTACCACAGTGTTACCACAGTGTTACCACAGTGTTACAGCAGTGTTACAGCAGTGTTACCACAGTGTTACCACAGTGTTACCACAGTGTTACCACAGCGTTACCACAGCGTTACAACAGCGTTACCACAGCGTTACCACAGTGTTACCACAGTGTTACCACAGTGTTACAGCAGTGTTACCACAGTGTTACCACAGTGTTACAGCAGTGTTACCACAGTGTTACCACAGTGTTACAGCAGTGTTACCACAGTGTTACCACAGTGTTACCACAGTGTTACAACAGTGTTACCACAGTGTTACCACAGTGTTACCACAGTGTTACCACAGTGTTACAACAGTGTTACCACAGTGTTACAACAGTGTTACCACAGTTTTACAACAGTGTTACCACAGTGTTACCACAGTGTTACCACAGTGTTACCACAGTGTTACCACAGTGTTACAACAGTGTTACCACAGTGTTACAAAAGTGTTACCACAGTGTTACCACAGTGTTACAACAGTGTTACCACAGTGTTACCACAGTGTTACAGCAGTGTTACCACAGTGTTACAACAGTGTTACCACAGTGTTACCACAGTGTTACAGCAGTGTTACCACAGTGTTACCACAGTGTTACCACAGTGTTACCACAGTGTTACAACAGTGTTACCACAGTGTTACCACAGTGTTACAACAGTGTTACCACAGTGTTACCACAGTGTTACAGCAGTGTTACCACAGTGTTACCACAGTGTTACCACAGTGTTACCACAGTGTTACAACAGTGTTACCACAGTGTTACCACAGTGTTACCGCAGTGTTACCACAGTGTTACCACAGTGTTACAGCAGTGTTACCACTTGGTCTCCTAATTGGAAATTATATCCAGATAAATTATGATTTTTATGCATTTCCATTCTAATTGAATATATGGAACGAGAGTCGACCCTGTGTGAGTTACAGCTGTGTGAGTTACAGCTGTGTGAGTTACAACTGTGTGAGTTACAGCTGTGTGAGTTACAACTGTGTGAGTTACAGCTGTGTGAGTTACAACTGTGTGAGTTACAACTGTGTGAGTTACAACTGTGTGAGTTACAACTGTGTGAGTTACAACTGTGTGAGTTACAGCTGTGTGAGTTACAACTGTGTGAGTTACAACTGTGTGAGTTACAACTGTGTGAGTTACAGCTGTGTGAGTTACAACTGTGTGAGTTACAACTGTGTGAGTTACAACTGTGTGAGTTACAGCTGTGTGAGTTACAACTGTGTGAGTTACAGCTGTGTGAGTTACAACTGTGTGAGTTACAACTGTGTGAGTTACAGCTGTGTGAGTTACAGCTGTGTGAGTTACAGCTGTGTGAGTTACAACTGTGTGAGTTACAGCTGTGTGAGTTACAACTGTGTGAGTTACAACTGTGTGAGTTACAACTGTGTGGGTTACAACTGTGTGAGTTACAACTGTGTGAGTTACAACTGTGTGAGTTACAACTGTGTGAGTTACAACTGTGTGAGTTACAACTGTGTGAGTTACAACTGTGTGAGTTACAACTGTGTGAGTTACAACTGTGTGAGTTACAACTGTGTGAGTTACAACTGTGTGAGTTACAACTGTGTGAGTTACAACTGTGTGAGTTACAACTGTGTGAGTTACAACTGTGTGAGTTACAACTGTGTGAGTTACAACTGTGTGAGTTACAACTGTGTGAGTTACAACTGTGTGAGTTACAACTGTGTGAGTTACAACTGTGTGAGTTACAACTGTGTGAGTTACAACTGTGTGAGTTACAACTGTGTGAGTTACAACTGTGTGAGTTACAACTGTGTGAGTTACAACTGTGTGAGTTACAACTGTGTGAGTTACAGCTGTGTGAGTTACAGCTGTGTGAGTTACAACTGTGTGAGTTACAACTGTGTGAGTTACAACTGTGTGAGTTACAACTGTGTGAGTTACAACTGTGTGAGTTACAACTGTGTGAGTTACAACTGTGTGAGTTACAACTGTGTGAGTTACAACTGTGTGAGTTACAACTGTGTGAGTTACAACTGTGTGAGTTACAACTGTGTGAGTTACAACTGTGTGAGTTACAACTGTGTGAGTTACAACTGTGTGAGTTACAACTGTGTGAGTTACAGCTGTGTGAGTTACAACTGTGTGAGTTACAACTGTGTGAGTTACAACTGTGTGAGTTACAACTGTGTGAGTTACAAGTTACAGCTGTGTGAGTTACAACTGTGTGAGTTACAACTGTGTGAGTTACAACTGTGTGAGTTACAACTGTGTGAGTTACAACTGTGTGAGTTACAACTGTGTGAGTTACAACTGTGTGAGTTACAACTGTGTGAGTTACAACTGTGTGAGTTACAACTGTGTGAGTTACAACTGTGTGAGTTACAACTGTGTGAGTTACAACTGTGTGAGTTACAACTTGTGATTTACTGTGTGAGTTACAACTGTGTGAGTTACAACTGTGTGAGTTACAACTGTGTGAGTTACAACTGTGTGAGTTACAACTGTGTGAGTTACAACTGTGTGAGTTACAACTGTGTGAGTTACAACTGTGTGAGTTACAACTGTGTGAGTTACAACTGTGTGATTTACAACTGTGTGAGTTACAACTGTGTGAGTTACAACTGTGTGAGTTACAACTGTGTGAGTTACAACTGTGTGAGTTACAACTGTGTGAGTTACAACTGTGTGAGTTACAACTGTGTGAGTTACAACTGTGTGAGTTACAACTGTGTGAGTTACAACTGTGTGAGTTACAACTGTGTGAGTTACAACTGTGTGAGTTACAACTGTGTGAGTTACAACTGTGTGAGTTACAACTGTGTGAGTTACAACTGTGTGATTTACAATTGTGTGAGTTACAACTGTGTGAGTTACAACTGTGTGAGTTACAACTGTGTGAGTTACAATTGTGATTTACAACTGTGTGATTTACAACTGTGTGAGTTACAACTGTGTGAGTTACAACTGTGTGAGTTACAACTGTGTGAGTTACAACTGTGTGAGTTACAACTGTGTGAGTTACAACTGTGTGAGTTACAACTGTGTGAGTTACAACTGTGTGAGTTACAACTGTGTGAGTTACAACTGTGTGATTTACAGCTGTGTGATTTACAACTGTGTGATTTACAACTGTGATTTACAACTGTGTGATTTACAACTGTGATTTACAACTGTGTGATTTACAGCTGTGTGATTTACAACTGTGTGATTTACAGCTGTGTGATTTACAACTGTGATTTACAACTGTGTGATTTACAACTGTGATTTACAACTGTGTGATTTACAACTGTGTGATTTACAGCTGTGTGACTGTGTGATTTACAGCTTACAACTGTGTGTGTGATTTACAACTGTGTGATTTACAACTGTGTGATTTACAACTGTGTGATTTACAACTGTGTGATTTACAACTGTGATTTACAACTGTGTGATTTACAACTGTGTGATTTACAACTGTGTGATTTACAACTGTGATTTACAACTGTGTGATTTACAACTGTGATTTACAACTGTGTGATTTACAACTGTGATTTACAACTGTGTGAGTTACAGCTGTGTGAGTTACAGCCGTGTGAGTTACAGCCGTGTGAGTTACAGCCGTGAGAGTTACAGCTGTGTGAGTTACAGCCGTGTGAGTTACAGCCGTGTGAGTTACAGCCGTGTGAGTTACAGCCGTGTGAGTTACAGCCGTGTGAGTTACAGCCGTGTGAGTTACAGCCGTGTGAGTTACAGCCGTGTGAGTTACAGCCGTGAGAGTTACAGCCGTGAGAGTTACAGCCGTGAGAGTTACAGCCGTGAGAGTTACAGCTGTGTGAGTTACGGCTGTGTGAGTTACAGCCGTGAGAGTTACAGCCGTGTGAGTTACAGCCGTGTGAGTTACAGCCGTGTGAGTTACAGCCGTGTGAGTTACAGCCGTGTGAGTTACAGCCGTGTGAGTTACAGCCGTGTGAGTTACAGCCGTGTGAGTTACAGCCGTGTGAGTTACAGCCGTGTGAGATACTGCCGTGAGAGTTACAGCCGTGAGAGTTACAGCCGTGAGAGTTACAGCCGTGTGAGTTACAGCCGTGTGAGTTACAGCCGTGTGAGTTACAGCCGTGTGAGTTACAGCCGTGTGAGTTACAGCCGTGTGAGTTACAGCCGTGTGAGTTACAGCCGTGTGAGTTACAGCCGTGTGAGATACAGCCGTGAGAGTTACAGCCGTGAGAGTTACAGCCGTGAGAGTTACAGCTGTGTGAGTTACAGCCGTGTGAGTTACAGCCGTGTGAGTTACAGCCGTGTGAGTTACAGCCGTGTGAGTTACAGCCGTTGTTATATTAGGCTGACGTTAACTTGTATCCTCTTGTTAAAAGTTAATTAACAAACAGGCTGACGTTCATAGTCTGACGTTCATAGTCTGACGTTCATAGTCTGACGTTCATAGTCTGACTTTCATAGTCTGACGTTCATAGTCTGACGTTCATAGTCTGACTTTCATAGTCTGACGTTCATAGTCTGACGTTCATAGTCTGACGTTCATAGTCTGACGTTCATAGTCTGACGTTCATAGTCTGACGTTCATAGTCTGACGTTCGTAGTCTGACGTTCGTAGGCTGACGTTCATAGTCTGACGTTCGTAGTCTGACGTTCGTAGTCTGACGTTCATAGTCTGACGTTCATAGTCTGACGTTCATAGTCTGACGTTCGTAGTCTGACGTTCGTAGTCTGACGTTCATAGTCTGACGTTCGTAGTCTGACGTTCATAGTCTGACGTTCATAGTCTGACGTTCATAGGCTGACGTTCATAGGCTGACGTTCATAGTCTGACGTTCATAGTCTGACGTTCATAGTCTGACGTTCATAGGCTGACGTTCATAGTCTGACGTTCATAGGCTGACGTTCATAGGCTGACGTTCATAGTCTGACGTTCATAGTCTGACGTTCATAGTCTGACGTTCATAGTCTGACGTTCATAGTCTGACGTTCATAGTCTGACGTTCATAGTCTGACGTTCATAGTGTGACGTTCATAGTCTGACGTTCATAGGCTGACGTTCATAGGCTGACGTTCATAGTCTGACGTTCATAGTCTGACGTTCATAGTCTGACGTTCATAGTCTGACGTTCATAGGCTGACGTTCATAGGCTGACATTCATAGGCTGACGTTGGTGTTCATAGGCTGACGTTGGTGTTCATAGGCTGACGTTGGTGTTCATGGGCTGACGTTGGCGTTCATAGGCTGACGTTGGTGTTCATGGGCTGACGTTGGTGTTCATAGGCTGACGTTGGTGTTCATGGGCTGACGTTGGTGTTCATAGGCTGACGTTGGTGTTCATGGGCTGACGTTGGTGTTCATAGGCTGACGTTGGTGTTCATAGGCTGACGTTAGTGTTCATAGGCTGACGTTAGTGTTCATGGGCTGACGTTGGTGTTCATGGGCTGACGTTGGTGTTCATGGGCTGACGTTCGTGTTCATGGGCTGACGCTAGTGTTCATAGGCTGACGTTGGATTTTATGGGCTGACGTTGGTGTTCATGGGCTGACGTTGGTGTTCATGGGCTGACGTTGGTGTTCATGGGCTGACGTTGGTGTTCATGGGCTGACGTTGGTGTTCATGGGCTGACGTTGGTGTTCATGGGCTGACGTTGATGTTCATGGGCTGACGTTGGTGTTCATGGGCTGACGTTGGTGTTCATGGGCTGACGTTGGTGTTCATGGGCTGACGTTGGTGTTCATGGGCTGACGTTGGTGTTCATGGGCTGACGTTGGTGTTCATGGGCTGACGTTGGTGTTCATGGGCTGACGTTGGTGTTCATGGGCTGACGTTGGTGTTCATGGGCTGACGTTGGTGTTCATGGGCTGACGTTGGTGTTCATGGGCTGACGTTGGTGTTCATGGGCTGACGTTGGTGTTCATGGGCTGACGCTGGTGTTCATGGGCTGACGTTGGTGTTCATGGGCTGACGTTGGTGTTCATGGGCTGACGTTGGTGTTCATGGGCTGACGTTAGTGTTCATGGGCTGACGTTGGTGTTCATGGGCTGACGTTGGTGTTCATGGGCTGACGTTGGTGTTCATGGGCTGACGTTGGTGTTCATGGGCTGACGTTGGTGTTCATGGGCTGACGTTGGTGTTCATGGGCTGACGTTGGTGTTCATGGGCTGACGTTAGTGTTCATGGGCTGACGTTGGTGTTCATGGGCTGACGTTGGTGTTCATGGGCTGACGTTAGTGTTCATGGGCTGACGTTGGTGTTCATGGGCTGACGTTGGTGTTCATGGGCTGACGTTGGTGTTCATGGGCTGACGTTGGTGTTCATGGGCTGACGTTGGTGTTCATGGGCTGACGTTGGTGTTCATGGGCTGACGTTGGTGTTCATGGGCTGACGTTGATGTTCATGGGTTGACGTTGGTGTTCATGGGCTGACGTTAGTGTTCATGGGCTGACGTTGGTGTTCATGGGCTGACGTTGATGTTCATGGGCTGACGTTGGTGTTTATGGGCTGACGTTGGTGTTCATGGGCTGACGTTGGTGTTCATGGGCTGACGTTAGTGTTCATGGGCTGACGTTGATGTTCATGGGCTGACGTTGATGTTCATAGGCTGACGTTGATGTTCATGGGCTGACGTTGGTGTTCATGGGCTGACGTTGGTGTTCATGGGCTGACGTTGGTGTTCATGGGCTGACGTTGATGTTCATGGGCTGACGTTGATGTTCATGGGCTGACGTTGATGTTCATGGGCTGACGTTGATGTTCATGGGCTGACGTTGATGTTCATGGGCTGACGTTGGTGTTCATGGGCTGACGTTGATGTTCATGGGCTGACGTTGGTGTTCATGGGCTGACGTTGATGTTCATGGGCTGACGTTGATGTTCATGGGCTGACGTTGATGTTCATGGGCTGACGTTGATGTTCATGGGCTGACGTTGATGTTCATGGGCTGACGTTGATGTTCATGGGCTGACGTTGATGTTCATGGGCTGACGTTGGTGTTCGTGGGCTGACGTTGGTGTTCATGGGCTGACGTTGGTGTTCATGGGCTGACGTTGGTGTTCATGGGCTGACGTTGGTGTTCATGGGCTGACGTTGGTGTTCATGGGCTGACGTTGGTGTTCATACCTTTGACCTTTGAAGAGTTTCGAGAGTTTATCTACTCTCTGAGCCCGGCCATGGGCCAGGCTCGTCTGGTGCTTGCCTGGTCAACCAGGCTGTTGTTGCTGTAAAGTTACTTGATAAAGATCTAGACAAATCGAAACGTTGTTCCAGTTACCGATGTTTCTGCCAAATCTGTATTTTTCTGAACACTGGGTTTTTCGTGGATAGATTTTTAGTTGTGAGCGCCAGATTTATAATTAAAACCGTTGGTTTAAGAAAGATTTGAGGTTTTAAGTTGCTGGTTTAACTTGTTTTTTCTCAGTGTGTGGCTGGTGTTTAACCAGACTGTGTTTTATTTTTCGGTGTTTTACCAGCTGGTGTTTAAGAGGCTTTGTTGTGGCACTTGTGAGAGAGAAGCAGATACACACAGGGACAGGAGCTGTGAATCAACCCCTACAACCACAACTAGGTGAGTACAAACACACACAGGGACAGGAGCTGTGACTCGACCCCTGCAACCACAATTAGGTGAGTACACACACACACACACACACACAGGGACAGGAGCTGTGACTCGACCCCTGCAACCACAATTAGGTGAGTACACACACTCACACACACACACACACACACAGGGACAGGAGCTGTGAATCGACCCCTACAACCACAATTAGGTGAGTACACACACACACACACAGGGACAGGAGCTGTGACTCGACCCCTGCAACCACAATTAGGTGAGTACACACACACACACACACACACACACACACACACACACACACACACACACACACATACACACAGGGACAGGAGCTGTGACTCGACCCCTGCAACTACAACTAGGTGAGTACACACACACACACACACACAGGGACAGGAACTGTGAATCAACCCCTGCAACCACAACTAGGTGAGTATGCACACACACACACACACACACACACACACACACACACACACACACACACACACACACACACACACACACACACACACACACAGGGACAGGAGCTGTGAATCAACCCCTGCAACCACAACTAGGTGAGTACACACACACACACACACACACACACACACACACACACAGGGACAGGAGCTGTAAATCAACCCCTGCAACCACAACTAGGTGAGTACACACACACACACAGGGACAGGAGCTGTGAATCAACCCCTGCAACCACAACTAGGTGAGTACACACACACACACACACAGGAGATTTAAGGAAGTTTTTACAGTAGAGACAGGAAGGGCTGTGGGAAGACAGAACAGAAGGGAACATCAAGAGGGAATATACCAACAAGTGTTGGATGACATACGAACAACTGAGGAGGAGGTGAAGAAGCTCTTAAGTGACCTTGACACCTCAAAGGCGATGGGACCGGACAACATCTCCCCATGGGTCCTTAGAGAAGGAGCAGAGATGCTGTGCGTGCCTCTAACCACAATCTTCAACACATCCCTTGAAACTGGGCAACTACCTGAGAAATGGAAGACAGCTAATGTAGTCCCCATATTTAAGAAAGGAAACAGAAACGAGGCACTAAACTACAGACGTGTGTCTCTGACATGTATTGTGTGTAAAGTCATGGAGAAGATTATCAGGAGGAGAGTGGTCGAACACCTGGAAAGGAACAAGATTATAAATGAAAACCAGCATGGGTTCATGGAAGGCAAATCTTGTATCACAAACCTCCTGGAGTTTTATGACAAGGTAACAGAAGTAAGACACGAGAGAGAGGGTTGGGTAGATTGCGTTTTCCTAGACTGCAGGAAGGCCTTTGACACAGTTCCCCACAAGAGATTAGTGCAGAAGCTGGAGGATCAGGCACACGTAAAAGGAAGGGCACTGCAATGGATAAGGGAATACCTGACAGGGAGGCAGCAACGAGTAATGGTACGTGAAGAGGTATCACAGTGGGCGCCTGTTACGAGCGGGGTCCCACAGGGGTCAGTTCTAGGACCAGTGCTATTTTTGATATATGTGAACGACATGATGGAAGGAATAGACTCTGAAGTGTCCCTGTTCGCAGATGACGTGAAGTTGATGAGAAGAATTAAATCGGACGAGGATGAGGCAGGACTGCAAAGAGACCTGGACAGGCTGGACATGTGGTCCAGTAACTGGCTTCTCGAATTCAGTCCAGCCAAATGCAAAGTCATGAAGATTGGGGAGGGGCAAAGAAGACCGCAGACAGAGTATAGGCTAGGTGGACAAAGACTACAGACCTCACTCAGGGAGAAAGACCTTGGGGTGACCATAACACCGAGCACATCACCGGAGGCACACATCAACCAAATAACCGCTGCAACATACGGGCGCCTGGCAAACCTGAGAATAGCGTTCCGATACCTTAATAAGGAATCGTTCAAGACACTGTACACTGTGTATGTTAGGCCCATACTGGAGTATGCAGCACCAGTCTGGAACCCACACCTGGTCAAGCATGTCAAGAAGTTAGAGAAAGTACAAAGGTTTGCAACAAGGCTAGTCCCAGAGCTCAAGGGAATGTCGTACGAGGAAAGGTTAAGGGAAATCGGACTGACGACACTGGAGGACAGAAGGGTCAGGGGAGACATGATAACGACATACAAGATACTGCGGGGAATAGACAAGGTGGACAGAGATAGGGTGTTCCAGAGAGGGGACACAGGGACAAGGGGTCACAACTGGAAGCTGAAGACTCAGACGAGTCACAGGGACGTTAGGAAGTATTTCTTCAGTCATAGAGTTGTCAGCAAGTGGAATAGCCTAGCAAGTGAAGTAGTGGAGGCAGGAACCATACATAGTTTTAAGAAGAGGTATGACAAAGCTCAGGAAGCAGAGAGAGAGAGGATCCAGTAGCGATCAGTGAAGAGGCGGGGCCAGGAGCTGAGTCTCGACCCCTGCAACCACAACTAGGTGAGTACACACACACACACACAGGGACAGGAGCTGTGACTCGACCCCTGCAACCACAATTAGGTGAGTACAGAATGACAAGGTGGATTACGAGAACTTTCAGAACTTGAAAAGTAACACCAGTGATAACACTTCTGAAAGAAAACTGTACCACGGGTGGGGTTTGAACTCGCGGTCAGAGAGCCTCAGAACTTCTGAAAGCACTTGTACACTCTTGCCTTGACTATTGTGCTATCTAAGCGTCTTCCCAGGCAGGAGAGATAACACACAAGTCACACATGTACACAAGACACACACGTACACAAGTCACACACGTACACAAGACACACACGTACACAAGACACACACATACACAAGACACACACATACACAAGACACACACGTACACAAGACACACACGTACACAAGACACACACGTACACAAGACACACACGTACACAAGACACACATACCGCCCTCACGAAGTAGTCAGGAAAAATATATGGTAATATTGGACATGTGTTCGTTATAAAGACAACTGAGTCTTACAGATACCCAGGAGAAAATATGTGGTGAAATTCTTGCATCTCGTAGTGGAAGGAACCTGGAAAAAGATTCTGAAGAAAGTATTTATGTCAGTGTTGTGTTATTGTGGCCATGTTGTACACGTATGGTAGACAGTACCCACAAGATAAACAATTAGAAACATGTGCGACATCTGGGTATCTTTAGTGTAGACGTTTCGCCCTCCAGTGACTTTATCAATGCAAGGATATGATGTGAAGACTGTGGAAATATATACATAAAATGAGGTAATCAGTCCCTCAGTCTTCCTGCCTGTGTTTCAGGTTATTATTATAATCAAAAAGAAGCGCTAAAGCCACAAGGGCTATACAGCCCTGTGCTTCAGAGACTTCAGGACTAAGACAATCCTGTCTCGTACATGTATTAAATAGTGGAGAATTATAAGGATAATGATTTTTGACATTTAAAGATTTGTGTCCTGTCGGATTTGTGTTCCCCTTGATTTCTGTCCTCTTGATTTGTGACCCCTTGATTTTTTGTTCTTTCTTTGTTCGTCAGTAACGCGTAGTATATTTTGTTCTCATTACAGGTGAGAACATCAGCAGGTGGCGCTGTAACAACGGATCAGCAGGTGGTGCCGTAACAACGGATCAGCAGGTGGCGCCGTAACAACGGATCAGCAGGTGGCGCCGTAACAACGGATCAGCAGGTGGCGCCGTAACAACGGATCAGCAGGTGGCGCCGTAACAACGGATCAGCAGGTGGCGCCGTAACAACGGATCACCAGGTGGCGCCGTAACAACAATAACACATGTTAAAAAGGTGAGTGGGAGTTGGAGGGGTAGTTGACCCCCAGACAGTCGACAGGTAAACTATAGGTTTACAGTTCTGGGGGGCATCGCCCCCGCGGCCTGGTCTCAGACCAGTTCTGGAAGTGGAAGTTGGTGTCTACCAGTGTTATTTGAAGGTCATTGTGGTAGACACTGTGAATAAATGGATTACAAATCCGACATGTTGATAAATGAGACACTTTTGCAACATTATGTGTCTTTATCCTGGGAACGTTTCGCCACACACTGACTTCTTCAGTCCAGTGTAGAAAAGTGGAATAAGAGGAGTTTGAGGTAATCAGTCCCTCAGCCTTCAGTCTGTGTTCAATCCATCAATCTTGACAAAGCTGCATCAGTCTTGATTGATGACTGGACACATTGACTAAAGGCTGAGGGACTGATTACCTCAAACTCTCCCTCCACTTATTCCACCTTTTTCTGCATTGGACTGAAGAAGCCGCTGTGTGACAAACGTTTCCAGAATAAAGGTACCCAAATATTGCAAAAGTCTCATTTATCGAAGCCGACATTCCATAACGGCTCCAACACAAGTCCCTGCGGAACACCTCTAACAAACCATACCACGGGCGGGGATAGAATCCGAGGTCAGAGTGTCTCAAAACTCCAGACCGTCGCATTAGCCACAATAAGATTCATCCAACTATGTATATTTCTACACCATAGGAAGGTTAGCATAGGCCACCACTGTGACCACAAATGCAAGTTTTTTACATACCAATCTCTAGCTAGCGTGGCCGTGACGAACTCTAGCTCCAGTCCCCTCAAAGCCGTCAACATGACTCACGAAATCGTAATGACACGATTGCAAACAAACCATACCACGGACGGGGATAGAACCCGCGAGTTTAAGAGTCTCTGATCGCGGGTTCTAACCCCGCCCGTGGTATGGTTTGTTTGCAATCGTGTCATTACGATTTCGTGAGTCACCTCTACCAATATTGTCTTACTAACTCTGGCCCAGTGAGAACTACGCTTAGAGATCTGTCTTGAAGGTAATCACTGAGAAGACATAGTGTAGACCCTGCAATTCCCAGTGCTTGCAGATTTCTTAAGAGGCCCTGGTACTATAATCGGCCATAACATGAAGGAGGAGCACTGCAAGAGGCTTACTGGTATCGTAAGGGTTCTTAAATGGAGATATCGTAGGATAAGGTAGACACACTTGTAGGATGGTAGGTGTATTGTCAGACTGAGATGAGAGATGGGGCCCAGTGCCTAGCCTGTCTACGCCTTGATGGTCTGCCGCCGAGTGAGGACGGGACAGAGGGATCACTGCCCATGTGTATCCCATGACGTCACACAAAGCCAAAGGCCTACGAGGGATCTCGTGTCTAAAGCACAGGGATGATACTAATATGCTATGCTATATAATACTGGGAATACAGGGATCAGCAACTATGCTGACACTGGTCCATACTTCTTAAATCCAAACCCACTAACAAAAATATTCAACTACCCATTATCAGTGTTACCCAAGGAATAAGCTTTGATAATACTAACTCATGTGCAAGTCCCACTCAAGTCCGACCCCTCTCATGTGCAAGTCCCACTCAAGTCCGACCCCTCTCATGTGCAAGTCCCACTCAAGTCCGACCCCTCTCATGTGCAAGTCCCACTCAAGTCCGACCCCTCTCACTCGTGTGTTTACCTAATCAGCAATGTCCATCGGTACTACACAGCTGACTTTGGATTCATCCAGTCACTGGTGCCACCTAGTGGAGAGGTTTAACAACAACAGCAGTAGTGTCCTTTTCTGAAGCCATATTGACGGTCACGGACTAGCGAGTGCTAGTCAAAAACTCTCTTATTTGCCGTGAGATTGTCTCAAGGATCTTGCCAGTGGTTGACAGGAGTGACACTGGTCTTGCCAGTGGTTGACAGGAGTGACACTGTTCTTGATAGTGGTTGACAGGAGTGACACTGTTCTTGATAGTGGTTGACAGGAGTGACACTGGTCTTGATAGTGGTTGACAGGAGTGACACTGTTCTTGATAGTGGTTGACAGGAGTGACACTGTTCTTGATAGTGGTTGACAGGAGTGACACTGGTCTTGATAGTGGTTGACAGGAGTGACACTGTTCTTGATAGTGGTTGACAGGAGTGACACTGGTCTTGATAGTGGTTGACAGGAGTGACACTGGTCTTGATAGTGGTTGACAGGAGTGACACTGGTCTTGATAGTGGTTGACAGGAGTTGATAGTGGTTGACAGGAGTGACACTGTTCTTGATAGTGGTTGACAGGAGTGACACTGGTCTTGATAGTGGTTGACAGGAGTGACACTGGTCTTGCCAGTGGTTGACAGGAGTGACACTGGTCTTGCCAGTGGTTGACAGGAGTGACACTGGTCTTGATAGTGGTTGACAGGAGTGACACTGTTCTTGATAGTTGACAGGAGTGACACTGTTCTTGCCAGTGGTTGACAGGAGTGACACTGGTCTTGCCAGTGGTTGACAGGAGTGACACTGGTCTTGCCAGTGGTTGACAGGAGTGACACTGGTCTTGCCAGTGGTTGACAGGAGTGACACTGGTCTTGCCAGTGGTTGACAGGAGTGACACTGGTCTTGATAGTGGTTGACAGGAGTGACACTGTTCTTGATAGTGGTTGACAGGAGTGACACTGGTCTTGCCAGTGGTTGGCAGGAGTGACACTGGTCTGTACTCTGTGCTAGGCAATGCTGATGATGCTAGTTAGAGGTGCTGCTAGCTGGTCTGTACTCTGTGCTAGGTAGTGCTGATAGATGCTAGTTAGAGGTGCTGCTAGCTGGTCTGTACTCTGTGCTAGGCAGTGCTGATAGATGCTAGTTAGAGATGCTGCTAGCTGGTCTGTACTCTGTGCTAGGCAGTACTGATAGATGCTAGTTAGAGGTGCTGCTAGCTGGTCTGTACTCTGTGCTAGGCAGTGCTGATAGATGCTAGTTAGAGGTGCTGCTAGCTGGTCTGTACTCTGTGCTAGGCAGTGCTGATAGATGCTAGTTAGAGGTGCTGCTAGCTGGTCTGTACTCTGTGCTAGACAGTGCTGATAGATGCTAGTTAGAGGTGCTGCTAGCTGGTGTACTGTACTAGACTGTGATAGATGCTAGTTAGAGGTGCTGCTAGCTGGTCTGTACACTGCTGACATTGATAGATGCTAGTTAGAGGTGCTGCTAGCTGGTCGTACACTGTACTGGACAGTGCTGGTAGATGTTAGCTAGAGGTGCTGCTAGCTGGTCTGTACACTGTACTAGATAGTGCTGATAGATGCTAGCTAGAGGTGCTGCTAGCTGGTCTGTACTCTGTACTAGACAGTGCTGATAGATGCTAGTTAGAGGTGCTGCTAGCTGGTCTGTACACTGTGCTAGGCAGTGCTGATAGATGCTAGTTAGAGGTGCTGCTTGCTGGTCTGTACACTGTGCTAGGCAGTGCTGATAGATGCTAGTTAGAGGTGCTGCTAGCTGGTCTGTACACTGTGCTAGGCAGTGCTGATAGATGCTAGTTAGAGGTGCTGCTAGCTGGTCTGTACACTGTGCTAGGCAGTGCTGATAGATGCTAGTTAGAGGTGCTGCTAGCTGGTCTGTACACTGTGCTAGGCAGTACTGATAGATGCTAGTCATAGGTGAGGCTAGCTCGTCAGAACACTGTGCTAGACAGTGCTGATAGATGCTAGTTATAGGTAATGCTAGCTGGTCTGTACACTATACTAGACAGTGCTGATAGATGCTAGTTATAGGTAATGCTAGCTGGTCTGTACACTATACTAGACAGTGCTGATAGATGCTAGTTAGAGGTGCTGCTAGCTGGTCTGTACACTATACTAGACAGTACTGATAGATGCTAGAGGTGCTGCTAGCTGGTCTGTACACGATAATAGACTGTGCTGCTAGACAGTGCTGAGTAGATAGAGGTGCTGAGCTACACTATACGAGATGCTATAGATGCTAGTTAGGTGCTGCTAGCTGGTCTGTACTCTGTGCTAGGCAGTGCTGATAGATGCTAGTTAGAGGTGCTGCTAGCTGGTCTGTACTCTGTGCTAGGCAGTGCTGATAGATGCTAGTTAGAGGTGCTGCTAGCTGGTCTGTACTCTGTGCTAGGCAGTGCTGATAGATGCTAGTTAGAGGTGCTGCTGGCTGGTCTGTACACTGTGCTAGTGCTGACGGATGCTAGGTACAGGTGCTGCTAGCTGGTCTGTACACTGTGCTAGTGCTGACGGATGCTAGGTACAGGTTCTGCTAGCTGGTCTGTCCGCTGTGCTAGGCAGTGCTGCTAAATGCTAGTTAGAGGTGCTGCTAGCTGGTCTGTACTCTGTGCTAGGCAGTGCTGATAAATGCTAGCTAGTCTGTACAACTCAGCAATCTTGAGCTCACCTTATCTGAGTCCACAGCCTTTTCTTAGTCCAGGGATTTAAGGAGGAGATATACCTCTCTCTCAATGAGTTTTAAAGTGAGAGAGAGAGAGAGAGAGAGAGAGAGAAATGCACAAAGAAAAGTAGAAAGGAAGGGAAGGTGGAGTGAGAGGCCATCAACAGCAGCAACAGCAGTGAAACAGCGGTGTCATGGTGACGGTGACAGTACAGCAAGAACCTTGTCTGGCGTGGGAAGCTAATACCAGTCACCTGATGCTGTTCACCTGCGTATATGGACACCTTAGTCAGCTGTTGCTGCTGTGATTGCTGCTTACATGGGACACCTCAGTCAGCTATTGCTGCTGTGATTGCTGTTTATATGGGACACCTCAGTGAGCTGCTGCTGGGCCTGGGTCTAGAACAAATCTGGGAACCCATCAGAGGTAGACCGTAGCAGCCTAACAGCAAGTTAAACAGGGGTTTAACAGGACGTAGGTGTTCTGTTATCCAACAGGATTATCTGTTGACTGAGGACCAGACGGACGGACGGACGGACGGACAGACGGACGGACACCAGTTCATTGGTGTTGCTGTACACCTGTGTTGCTTGTAACGTGACTGTGGAATAACAGTTGGCCCACAATTTAGGCTTTTCTGCCTTCGTTATGGTTTTATAGTTGCCGAGATGTCTGTAGGGACTTCAGAGAATTTTTGGAGAGTCTACTGGACTGATGAAGCCACTGTGTGGCGGGACGTTCCCACAGTGAAGATAGAAAGAGAGAGACGTTCCCTATACAGGCGAAGGCGAAGAATCACAGAGCTGCTGAGAGAGGCCAATATATCTGAAATACGAAGGGAGACACTGGTCAGTGAAATAACAAATATCGAAGTTAAGCTGAAGGAATCTTACAGGAACATGAATCTCAGGAAGAACTAAAAGCCATTAATGAAGTTGAAAAAATGCTTCTTCTCTTATGCCAAATCTAAGGAAAAAACATCCAGTATTGGGCCCCTGCGTAGGCGGGACGGGACATACACAGATGACAGCCAAGAAGTGAGTGAGATGCTAGTCCCGATATAACTCAGTGTTCAGTGCGCCGCTGCCCAGACTAAGGGTCGACAATTTAAATGAATTTATGACTGAGACCCAAAATTTGGTCATCTCATAACTCTGATATTATCCTAACACCACAAGACTTGAAAAGGCAACAAATAACATGCCCATACACTCTGCCCCAGGCCTGGACTCAGAGTTGTGGATGAGTGGAACAAACTCCCGAGTACCGTCATAGAAGCTAAGACATTACCTGGAGAGAGAGAGTTTACCTGGAGAGAGTTTCGGGGGTCAACGCCCCCGCGGCCCGGTCTGTGACCAGTGAGATAAATACACGAGTGGGTGTGAGTTGGACCTGACTAGCATGGGTCAGTCTGCCTGCTAGGCAGGCCTACTGGTAAACAATATTATGTGTGTCTGTGTGTACATCTCACAAGACTTTGTGTGTACATTTTGCAAGGCTGTGATTGTGTATACACATCAAGACTGTGTGTATGCGTGTGTGTTTGTGTGTGGCAAGAATCTTGGTATTGCGTTGCTTGTGTTTGTTGTGTCAACTTAACTGCCTCAGTTGTGTGTTTTTAAATGACCAGTGTTTGTCTCAGTGTCGCTGCTCTCTCTCTCACTTTGTTCGCTTTCTCTAATTCTGGAGCTGGACTCTTCTCCAGGCTGAGGGACTGACCACCTTGTTCCAGACCATGGTGCTGGACTCTTCTCCAGGCTGAGGGACTGACCACCTTGTTCCAGACCATGGTACTGAACTCTTCTCCAGGCTAAGGGACTGACCACCTTGTTCCAGACCATGGAGCTGAACTCTTCTCCAGGCTGAGGGACTGACCACCTTGTTCCAGACCATGGTGCTGAACTCTTCTCCAGGCTGAGGGACTGACCACCTTGTTCCAGACCATGGTGCTGAACTCTTCTCCAGGCTGAGGGACTGACCACCTTGTTCCAGACCATGGTGCTGGACTCTTCTCCAGGCTGAGGGACTGACCACCTTGTTCCAGACCATGGTGTTGAACTCTTCTCCAGGCTGAGGGACTGACCACCTTGTTCCAGACCATGGTGCTGAACTCTTCTCCAGGCTGAGGGACTGACCACCTTGTTCCAGACCATGGTGCTGAACTCTTCTCCAGGCTGAGGGACTGACCACCTTGTTCCAGACCATGGAGCTGGACTCTTCTCCAGGCTGAGGGACTGACCACCTCAGATACTATTTCTCCAAGGTTGATGGACTGATTACATCATTTCACTACTACACTACTGCCTCTGTTTATGACTGAAGAAGCCTCCTGTGTGGGCGAAACGTTTCATCAATAAATAACCCAACTTTCAGGAATCATTAGTCTTCTTCCTTTATCGTCTTCCTGTTATTCCAATCTTTCATCACCTGTTTTGTCTCAGTTATGTTCTCTCTCCCTCCACTTATACCTCCCTTATTAGGTTTTATTGTTCCAATAACCTTCCCTTTCTCCCTTAAACTTCTCCCTTTTCTCCATTAGACGTAAGTTTGTCTCTCCTCCTATTCCTTGGTGTCTTGTCTTAATGCCTCTTTCCTCCTCCTCTTCCTTCCTTCCTCCCTGCCTCCTGCCTCTCTCCTTGCCTCCCTCCCTGTCTCCCTCTCTGCTTCCCTCCCTCACTCCCTGTCTCCCTGCCTCCTTCCCTGTCGCCCTGCCTGCTTCCCTGCCTGCCTGCTTCCCTCCCTGCCTGCCTGCTTCCCTCCCTGCCTGCTTCCCTGCCTGCCTGCTTCCCTCCCTGCCTGCCTGCTTCCCTCCCTGCCTGCTTCCCTCCCTGCTTCCCTCCCTGCCTGCTTCCCTCCCTGCTTCCCTCCCTGCCTGCTTCCCTCCCTGCCTGCTTCCCTCCCTGCCTGCTTCCCTCCCTGCCTGCGTCCCTCCCTGCCTGCCTGCTTCCCTCCCTGCCTGCTTCCCTCCCTGCCTGCCTGCTTCCCTCCCTCCCTGCTTGCCTCCCTGCCTGCTTCCCTGCCTGCCTGCTTCCCTCCCTGCCTGCCTGCTTCCCTCCCTGCCTGCCTGCTTCCCTGCCTGCCTGCTTCCCTCCCTGCCTGCCTGCTTCCCTCCCTCCCTGCTTCCCTCCCTGCCTGCTTCCCTCCCTGCCTGCTTCCCTCCCTGCCTGCTTCCCTCCCTGCCTGCTTCCCTCCCTGCCTGCTTCCCTCCCTGCCTGCTTCCCTCCCTGCCTGCTTCCCTCCCTGCCTGCTTCCCTCCCTGCCTGCTTCCCTCCCTGCCTGCTTCCCTCCCTGCCTGCCTGCTTCCCTCCCTGCCTGCTTCCCTGCCTGCCTGCTTCCCTCCCTGCCTGCCTGCTTCCCTCCCTCCCTGCTTCCCTCCCTGCCTGCTTCCCTCCCTGCCTGCTTCCCTCCCTGCCTGCCTGCCTGCCTCCCAGCCTGCTTCCCTGCCTGCCTGCGTCCCTGCCTGCCTGCCTGCTTCCCTCCCTGCCTGCTTCCCTGCCTGCCTGCTTCCCTGCCTGCCTGCTTCCCTCCCTGCCTGCTTCCCTGCCTGCGTGCGTCCCTGCCTGCGTCCTTCCCTGCCTGCCTGCTTCCCTCCCTGCCTGCTTCCCTCCCTGCCTGCTTCCCTGCCTGCCTGCTTCCCTCCCTGCCTGCTTCCCTCCCTGCCTGCTTCCCTGCCTGCCTGCTTCCCTCCCTGCCTGCTTCCCTGCCTGCCTGCTTCCCTCCCTGCCTGCTTCCCTCCCTGCCTGCTTCCCTCCCTGCCTGCTTCCCTCCCTGCCTGCTTCCCTCCCTGCCTGCCTGCTTCCCTCCCTGCCTGCTTCCCTGCCTGCCTGCGTCCCTCCCTGCCTGCCTGCTTCCCTCCCTCCCTGCTTCCCTCCCTGCCTGCTTCCCTCCCTGCCTGCTTCCCTCCCTGCCTGCCTGCTTCCCTCCCTGCCTGCTTCCCTGCCTGCCTGCTTCCCTCCCTGCCTGCCTGCTTCCCTGCCTGCCTGCTTCCCTCCCTGCCTGCGTCCCTCCCTGCCTGCTTCCCTCCCTGCCTGCCTGCTTCCCTCCCTGCCTGCTTCCCTGCCTGCCTGCTTCCCTCCCTGCCTGCTTCCCTGCCTGCCTGCTTCCCTCCCTGCCTGCTTCCCTGCCTGCCTGCTTCCCTCCCTGCCTGCTTCCCTCCCTGCCTGCTTCCCTCCCAGCCTGCTACCCTCCCTGCCTGCTTCCCTCCCTGCCTGCTTCCCTCCCTGCCTGCTTCCCTCCCTGCCTGCTTCCCTCCCAGCCTACTTCCCTCCCAGCCTACTTCCCTCCCAGCCTACTTCCCTCCCAGCCTACTTCCCTCCCAGCCTCCTTCCCTCCCAGCCTACTTCCCTCCCAGCCTACTTCCCTCCCAGCCTACTTCCGTCCCAGCCTACTTCCCTCCCAGCCTCCTTCCCTCCCAGCCTACTTCCCTCCCAGCCTACTTCCCTCCCAGCCTACTTCCCTCCCAGCCTACTTCCCTCCCTGCCTGCTTCCCTGCCTGCCTGCTTCCCTCCCTGCCAGTCTGTCAATAAGGGCGTGAGTCACATGGTCACATTTACTGGGTCTTGGCTACGGTTTTTTTGAGTTGTGTCGCAATACATCGTTACTGAGTGGTCATTTATGTTGGTCAACCTGTTAGTCATGTTCCTTGTTAGGACTTCCATGTTGGTCAACCTGTTAGTCATGTTCCTTGTTAGGACTTCCATGTTGGTCAACCTGTTAGTCATGTTCCTTGTTAGGACTTCCATGTTGGTCAACCTGTTAGTCATGTTCCTTGTTAGGACTTCCATGTTGGTCAACCTGTTAGTCATGTTCCTTGTTAGGACTTCCATGTTGGTCAACCTGTTAGTCATGTTCCTTGTTAGGACTTCCATGTTGGTCAACCTGTTAGTCATGTTCCTTGTTAGGACTTCCATGTTGGTCAACCTGTTAGTCATGTTCCTTGTTAGGACTTCCATGTTGGTCAACCTGTTAGTCATGTTCCTTGTTAGGACTTCCATGTTGGTCAACCTGTTAGTCATGTTCCTTGTTAGGACTTCCATGTTGGTCAACCTGTTAGTCATGTTCCTTGTTAGGACTTCCATGTTGGTCAACCTGTTAGTCATGTTCCTTGTTAGGACTTCCATGTTGGTCAACCTGTTAGTCATGTTCCTTGTTAGGACTTCCATGTTGGTCAACCTGTTAGTCATGTTCCTTGTTAGGACTTCCATGTTGGTCAACCTGTTAGTCATGTTCCTTGTTAGGACTTCCATGTTGGTCAACCTGTTAGTCATGTTCCTTGTTAGGACTTCCATGTTGGTCAACCTGTTAGTCATGTTCCTTGTTAGGACTTCCATGTTGGTCAACCTGTTAGTCATGTTCCTTGTTAGGACTTCCATGTTGGTCAACCTGTTAGTCATGTTCCTTGTTAGGACTTCCATGTTGGTCAACCTGTTAGTCATGTTCCTTGTTAGGACTTCCATGTTGGTCAACCTGTTAGTCATGTTCCTTGTTAGGACTTCCATGTTGGTCAACCTGTTAGTCATGTTCCTTGTTAGGACTTCCATGTTGGTCAACCTGTTAGTCATGTTCCTTGTTAGGACTTCCATGTTGGTCAACCTGTTAGTCATGTTCCTTGTTAGGACTTCCATGTTGGTCAACCTGGTCAACCTGTTAGTCATGTTCCTTGTTAGGACTTCCATGTTGGTCAACCTGTTAGTCATGTTCCTTGTTAGGACTTCCATGTTGGTCAACCTGTTAGTCATGTTCCTTGTTAGGACTTCCATGTTGGTCAACCTGTTAGTCATGTTCCTTGTTAGGACTTCCATGTTGGTCAACCTGTTAGTCATGTTCCTTGTTAGGACTTCCATGTTGGTCAACCTGTTAGTCATGTTCCTTGTTAGGACTTCCATGTTGGTCAACCTGTTAGTCATGTTCCTTGTTAGGACTTCCATGTTGGTCAACCTGTTAGTCATGTTCCTTGTTAGGACTTCCATGTTGGTCAACCTGTTAGTCATGTTCCTTGTTAGGACTTCCATGTTGGTCAACCTGTTAGTCATGTTCCTTGTTAGGACTTCCATGTTGGTCAACCTGTTAGTCATGTTCCTTGTTAGGACTTCCATGTTGGTCAACCTGTTAGTCATGTTCCTTGTTAGGACTTCCATGTTGGTCAACCTGTTAGTCATGTTCCTTGTTAGGACTTCCATGTTGGTCAACCTGTTAGTCATGTTCCTTGTTAGGACTTCCATGTTGGTCAACCTGTTAGTCATGTTCCTTGTTAGGACTTCCATGTTGGTCAACCTGTTAGTCATGTTCCTTGTTAGGACTTCCATGTTGGTCAACCTGTTAGTCATGTTCCTTGTTAGGACTTCCATGTTGGTCAACCTGTTAGTCATGTTCCTTGTTAGGACTTCCATGTTCTAACTTACATAAAATGTTCCTGGCTCTTAAAGGTTGCTCACACTGTTGTCTAGGGCTTGTAGAAGTACTCTGAAAAACACAGCAACAGCCTGGGTGACCAGGTAAGCACCAGACGAGCCTGGCCCATGGCCGGGCTCAGAGAGTAGGTACTCTCGAAACTCTTCAAAGGTATATCAAAGGCAGAGGTAACTCTTGGGCCAGCATGTACTCGTATATTAAACAATATTAATTATTATTAGGAAGGATAAAAACTCGTCTATATTAAAATATATTAATATTAACTTATATACAACTTATAACTACTACAAAAACCCACGAGACTTACATTAACTATCACACTGTTACATTAACTATCACACTGTTACATTAACTATCACACTGTTACATTAACTATCACACTGTTACATTAACTATCACACTGTTACATTAACTATCACACTGTTACATTAACTATCACACTGTTACATTAACTATCACACTGTTACATTAACTATCACACTGTTACATTAACTATCACACTGTTACATTAACTATCACACTGTTACATTAACTATCACACTGTTACATTAACTATCACACTGTTACATTAACTATCACACTGTTACATTAACTATCACACTGTTACATTAACTATCACACTGTTACATTAACTATCACACTGTTACATTAACTATCACACTGTTACATTAACTATCACACTGTTACATTAACTATCACACTGTTACATTAACTATCACACTGTTACATTAACTATCACACTGTTACATTAACTATCACACTGTTACATTAACTATCACACTGTTACATTAACTATCACACTGTTACATTAACTATCACACTGTTACATTAACTATCACACTGTTACATTAACTATCACACTGTTACATTAACTATCACACTGTTACATTAACTATCACACTGTTACATTAACTATCACACTGTTACATTAACTATCACACTGTTACATTAACTATCACACTGTTACATTAACTATCACACTGTTACATTAACTATCACACTGTTACATTAACTATCACACTGTTACATTAACTATCACACTGTTACATTAACTATCACACTGTTACATTAACTATCACACTGTTACATTAACTATCACACTGTTACATTAACTATCACACTGTTACATTAACTATCACACTGTTACATTAACTCACTATCACACTGTTACATTAACTATCACACTGTTACATTAACTATCACACTGTTACATTAACTATCACACTGTTACATTAACTATCACACTGTTACATTAACTCACTATCACACTGTTACATTAACTCACTATCACACTGTTACATTAACTATCACACTGTTACATTAACTCACTATCACACTGTTACATTAACTCACTATCACACTGTTACATTAACTCACTATCACACTGTTACATTAACTATCACACTGTTACATTAACTCACTATCACACTGTTACATTAACTCACTGTCACACTGTTACATTAACTCACTATCACACTGTTACATTAACTCACTATCACACTGTTACATTAACTCACTATCACACTGTTACATTAACTCACTATCACACTGTTACATTAACTCACTATCACACTGTTACATTAACTCACTATCACACTGTTACATTAACTATCACACTGTTACATTAACTCACTATCACACTGTTACATTAACTCACTGTCACACTGTTACATTAACTCACTATCACACTGTTACATTAACTCACTATCACACTGTTACATTAACTATCACACTGTTACATTAACTCACTATCACACTGTTACATTAACTCACTGTCACACTGTTACATTAATTCACTATCACACTGTTACATTAACTCACTATCACACTGTTACATTAACTCACTGTCACACTGTTACATTAACTCACTATCACACTGTTACATTAACTCACTATCACACTGTTACATTAACTATCACACTGTTACATTAACTCACTGTCACACTGTTACATTAACTCACTATCACACTGTTACATTAACTCACTGTCACACTGTTACATTAACTCACTGTTACATTAACTCACTATCACACTGTTACATTAACTCACTATCACAGTGTTACATTAACTCACTGTTACACTGTTACATTAACTCACTATCACAGTGTTACATTAACTATCACACTGTTACATTAACTCACTGTCACACTGTTACATTAACTCACTATCACACTGTTACATTAACTCACTATCACACTGTTACATTAACTCACTATCACACTGTTACATTCTCACTATCACACTTACATTAACTATCACACTGTTACATTAACTCACTATCACACTGTTACATTAACTCACTGTCACAATGTTACATTAACTCACTATCACACTGTTACATTAACTCACTATCACAATGTTACATTAACTCACTATCACACTGTTACATTAACTCACTATCACACTGTTACATTAACTCACTATCACAGTGTTACATTAACTCACTATCACAGTGTTACATTAACTCACTATCACTGTTACATTAACTACCACACTGTTACATTAACTCACTATCACACTGTTACATTAACTCACTATCACACTGTTACATTAACTATCACACTGTTACATTAACTCACTATCACACTGTTACATTAACTCACTATCACACTGTTACATTAACTCACTGTCACACTGTTACATTAACTCACTATCACACTGTTACATTAACTCACTATCACACTGTTACATTAACTCACTATCACACTGTTACATTAACGCACTGTCACACTGTTACATTAACTCACTATCACACTGTTACATTAACTCACTGTCACTGTTACATTAACTCACTATCACACTGTTACATTAACTCACTATCACACTGTTACATTAACTCACTATCACACTGTTACATTAACTCACTATCACACTTACATTAACTATCACACTGTTACATTAACTCACTGTTACATTAACTCACTATCACACTTACATTAACTCACTGTCACACTGTTACATTAACTCACTATCACACTGTTACATTAACTCACTGTCACACTGTTACATTAACTCACTATCACACTGTTACATTAGCTCACTATCACACTGTTACATTAACTCACTGTCACACTGTTACATTAACTCACTGTCATACTGTTACATTAGCTCACTGTCACACTGTTACATTAACTCACTATCACACTGTTACATTAACTCACTATCACACTGTTACATTAACTATCACACTGTTACATTAACTCACTATCACACTGTTACATTAACTCACTATCACACTGTTACATTAACTATCACACTGTTGCATTAACTATCACACTGTTGCATTAACTATCACACTGTTACATTAACTCACTATCACACTGTTACATTAACTCACTATCACACTGTTACATTAACTATCACACTGTTGCATTAACTATCACACTGTTACATTAACTCAGTATCACACTGTTACATTAACTCACTATCACACTGTTACATTAACTCACTATCACACTGTTACATTAACTATCACACTGTTACATTAACTCATTATCACAGTGTTACATTAACTCACTATCACACTGTTACATTAACTCACTATCACACTGTTACATTAACTCACTATCACACTGTTACATTAACTCACTGTCACACTGTTACATTAGCTCACTGTCACAGTGTTACATTAACTCACTATCACACTGTTACATTAACTCACTATCACACTGTTACATTAACTCACCATCACACTGTTACATTAACTCACTATCACACTGTTACATTAACTCACTATCACACTGTTACATTAACTCACTATCACACTGTTACATTAACTATCACACTGTTACATTAACTATCACACTGTTACATTAACTCACTATCACACTGTTACATTAACTCACTATCACACTGTTACATTAACTCACTATCACACTGTTACATTAACTCACTATCACACTGTTACATTAACTCACTATCACACTGTTACATTAACTATCACACTGTTACATTAACTATCACACTGTTACATTAACTATCACACTGTTAGATTAACTATCACACTGTTACATTAACTCACTATCACACTGTTACATTAACTTTCACACTGTTACATTAACTATCACACTGTTACATTAACTATCACACTTTTAAATTAACTCACTGTCACACTGTTATATTAACTCACTATCACACTGTTACATTAACTCACTATCACACTGTTACATTAACTCACTATCACACTGTTACATTAACTATCACACTGTTACATTAACTATCACACTGTTACATTAACTCACTATCACACTGTTACATTAACTCACTATCACACTGTTACATTAACTCACTATCACACTGTTACATTAACTCACTATCACACTGTTACATTAACTATCACACTGTTACATTAACTCACTATCACACTGTTACATTAACTATCACACTGTTACATTAACTATCACACTGTTACATTAACTATCACACTGTTACATTAACTATCACACTGTTACATTAACTATCACACTGTTACATTAACTATCACACTGTTACATTAACTATCACACTGTTACATTAACTCACTATCACACTGTTACATTAACTATCACACTGTTACATTAACTCACTATCACACTGTTACATTAACTATCACACTGTTACATTAACTCACTATCACACTGTTACATTAACTCACTATCACACTGTTACATTAACTATCACACTGTTACATTAACTCACTATCACACTGTTACATTAACTATCACACTGTTACATTAACTCACTATCACACTGTTACATTAACTATCACACTGTTACATTAACTATCACACTGTTACATTAACTATCACACTTACATTAACTCACTATCACACTGTTACATTAACTATCACACTGTTACATTAACTATCACACTGTTACGTTAACTCACTATCACACTGTTACATTAACTATCACACTGTTACATTAACTATCACACTGTTACATTAACTCACTATCACACTGTTACATTAACTATCACACTGTTACATTAACTATCACACTGTTACATTAACTCACTATCACACTGTTACATTAACTATCACACTGTTACATTAACTCACTATCACACTGTTACATTAACTCACTATCACACTGTTACATTAACTATCACACTGTTACATTAACTATCACACTGTTACATTAACTCACTATCACACTCTTACATTAACTCAGTATCACACTCTTACATTAACTCAGTATCACACTGTTACATTAACTATCACATTGTTACATTAACTATCACACTGTTACATTAACTATCACACTGTTACATTAACTATCACACTGTTACATTAACTATCACACTGTTACATTAACTATCACACTGTTACATTAACTATCACACACTATCACCATCAGGAAGGCACCATGACACCCTCGTCTTCTGTCTGCTAGACTAATTACCAGCAGCAAAACACCATA
>NC_091383.1:5076972-5079472 GCF_038502225.1 Cherax quadricarinatus
GATCTGGCACCTGGATAACTGACCCACCTACCCATCACAGCCTGGTTGATCTGGCATCTGGATAACTGGCCCACATACCCATCACAGCCTGGTTGATCTGGCAATCTATTTGTCTGATGTATTTGTTTTATTGTACTTACATGGTCAGATATATGACCATGCGGGTTTACCGGCTGCCAACACAGTCTGGTTGACCAGAGGGTCATTAGGGCTGAGAGGGCAGGAGTACCCTGGAGTCAGGTCACAGGTGAACCACAGGTGCGGGTTCTCCTGTGACTGGTGACAAGTGTTCTTGTTCTTTGTTCTTCAATGTTCACTGCAACACTGTTGATATGTTGCAGTGTTAACAGTGAACATTGTTCTCTAGTGTTCACTGCAACACTGTTGATATGTTGCAGTGTTAACAGTGAACATTGTTCTCTAGTGTTCACTGCAACACTGTTGATATGTTGCAGTGTTAACAGTGAACATTGTTCTCTAGTGTTCACTGCAACACTGTTGATATGTTGCAGTGTTAACAGTGAACATTGTTCTCTAGTGTTCACTGCAACACTGTTGATATGTTGCAGTGTTAACAGTGAACATTGTTCTCTAGTGTTCACTGCAACACTGTTGATATGTTGCAGTGTTAACAGTGAACATTGTTCTCTAGTGTTCACTGCAACACTGTTGATATGTTGCAGTGTTAACAGTGAACATTGTTCTCTAGTGTACACTGCAACACTGTTGATATGTTGCAGTGTTAACAGTGAACATTGTTCTCTAGTGTTCACTGCAACACTGTTGATATGTTGCAGTGTTAACAGTGAACATTGTTCTCTAGTGTTCACTGCAACACTGTTGATATATTGCAGTGTTAACAGTGAACATTGTTCTCTAGTGTTCACTGCAACACTGTTATGTTGCAGTGTTAAAAGTGAACATTATGTTCTCTAGTGTTCACTGCAACACTGTTGATATGTTGCAGTGTTAACAGTGAACATTATGTTCTCTAGTGTTCACTGCAACACTGTTGATATGTTGCAGTGTTAACAGTGAACATTGTTCTCTAGTGTTCACTGCAACACTGTTATGTTGCAGTGTTAACAGTGAACATTGTTCTCTGGTGTTCACTGCAACACTGTTGATATGTTGCAGTGTTAACAGTGAACATTGTTCTCTGGTGTTCACTGCAACACTGTTGATATATTGCAGTGTTAACAGTGAACATTATGTTCTCTAGTGTTCACTGCAACACTGTTGATATATTGCAGTGTTAACAGTGAACATTGTTCTCTAGTGTTCACTGCAACACTGTTGATATGTTGCAGTGTTAACAGTGAACATTGTTCTCTAGTGTTCACTGCAACAGTGTTGATATGTTGCAGTGTTAACAGTGAACATTGTTCTCTAGTGTTCACTGCAACAGTGTTGATATGTTGCAGTGTTAACAGTGAACATTGTTCTCTAGTGTTCACTGCAACAGTGTTGATATGTTGCAGTGTTAACAGTGAACATTGTTCTCTAGTGTTCACTGCAACACTGTTATGTTGCAGTGTTAACAGTGAACATTGTTCTCTGGTGTTCACTGCAACACTGTTGATATGTTGCAGTGTTAACAGTGAACATTGTTCTCTGGTGTTCACTGTAACACTGTTGATATATTGCAGTGTTAACAGTGAACATTATGTTCTCTAGTGTTCACTGCAACAGTGTTGATATGTTGCAGTGTTAACAGTGAACATTATGTTCTCTAGTGTTCACTGCAACAGTGTTGATATGTTGCAGTGTTAACAGTGAACATTATGTTCTCTAGTGTTCACTGCAACACTGTTATGTTGCAGTGTTAACAGTGAACATTGTTCTCTAGTGTTCACTGCAACACTGTTATGTTGCAGTGTTAACAGTGAACATTGTTCTCTAGTGTTCACTGCAACATTGTTATGTTGCAGTGTTAACAGTGAACATTGTTCTCTAGTGTTCACTGCAACACTGTTATGTTGCAGTGTTAACAGTGAACATTGTTCTCTAGTGTTCACTGCAACACTTATGTTGCAGTGTTAACAGTGAACATTGTTCTCTAGTGTTCACTGCAACACTGTTGATATGTTGCAGTGTTAACAGTGAACATTGTTCTCTAGTGTTCACTGCAACACTGTTGATATGTTGCAGTGTTAACAGTGAACATTATGTTCTCTAGTGTTCACTGCAACACTGTTGATATGTTGCAGTGTTAACAGTGAACATTGTTCTCTAGTGTTCACTGCAACACTGTTGATATGTTGCAGTGTTAACAGTGAACATTATGTTCTCTAGTGTTCACTGCAACACTGTTGATATGTTGCAGTGTTAACAGTGAACATTGTTCTCTAGTGTTCACTGCAACACTGTTGATATGTTGCAGTTTTAACAGTGAACATTATGTTCTCTAGTGCTCACTGCAACACTGTTGATATGTTGCAGTGTTAACAGTGAACATTGTTCTCTAGTGTTCACTGCAACACTGTTGATATGTTGCAGT
>NC_091383.1:5081972-5136233 GCF_038502225.1 Cherax quadricarinatus
ATGGGGTTTAAAGTCTATCTACTACACGAGGGTCATTAAGGTTGGTTGGTTAATGGGGTTTAAAGTCTATCTACTACACCAGGGTCATTAAGGTTGGTTGGTTAATGGGGTTTAAAGTCTATCTACTACACGAGGGTCATTAAGGTTGGTTGGTTAATGGGGTTTAAAGTCTATCTACTACACGAGGGTCATTAAGGTTGGTTGGTTAATGGGGTTTAAAGTCTATCTACTACACGAGGGTCATTAAGGTTGGTTGGTTAATGGGGTTTAAAGTCTATCTACTACACGAGGGTCATTAAGGTTGGTTGGTTAATGGGGTTTAAAGTCTATCTACTACACGAGGGTCATTAAGGTTGGTTGGTTAATGGGGTTTAAAGTCTATCTACTACACGAGGGTCATTTAAGGCTGCAGGTCACCTGTACACCACCAGTCAAGAATACTTTAATACCTAAAATACTGATTAATGTAAACTACCAGTGTATATACACTGAGATATACACCTCTCGGTGTATATACACTGAGATATACACCTCTCGGTGTATATACACTGAGATATACACCTCTCAGTGTATATACACTGAGATATACACCTCTCAGTGTATATACACTGAGATATACACCTCTCAGTGTATATACACTGAGATATACACCTCTCAGTGTATATACACTGAGATATACACCTCTCAGTGTATATACACTGAGATATACACATCTCAGTGTATATACACTGAGATATACACCTCTTAGTGTATATACACTGAGATATACACCTCTCAGTGTATATACACTGAGATATACACCTCTCAGTGTATATACACTGAGATATACACCTCTCAGTGTATATACACTGAGATATACACCTCTCAGTGTATATACACTGAGATATACACATCTCAGTGCATATACACTGAGATATACACCTCTGAGTGTATATACACTGAGATATACACCTCTGAGTGTATATACACTGAGATATACACCTCTCAGTGTATATACACTGATATATACACCTCTGAGTGTATATACAGTGAGAGTTACATAGCTGTGTATATATACACTGACGTGTGTTTGGTTGGAGATTCTGTTATTTCTAAAAACAGCCGCTGTTGTTGCTGTTGCTGTTTCTGATATGGCAGTGCTGTTAATATATGTTAGGACTTATAAGATATAGAGCTGTTTTGGTGCTCTGTGAGCCCCAGCGCTCAGTTGGCGAGTCTAAAGACAGGTGCTCAGTTGGTGCTTTCTAAAGACCAGTGCTCAGTTGGTGCTTTCTAAAGACCAGTGCTCAGTTGGTGCTTTCTAAAGACCAGTGCTCAGTTGGTGCTTTCTGAAGACCAATGCTCAGTTGGTGCTTTCTAAAGACCAGTGCTCAGTTGGTGCTTTCTAAAGACCAGTGCTCAGTTGGTGCTTTCTAAAGACCAGTGCTCAGTTAGTGCTTTCTAAAGACCAGTGCTCAGTTGGTGCTTTCTAAAGACCAGTGCTCAGTTGGTGCTTTCTAAAGACCAGTGCTCAGTTGGTGCTTTCTAAAGACCAGTGCTCAGTTGGTGCTTTCTAAAGACCAGTGCTCAGTTGGTGCTTTCTAAAGACCAGTGCTCAGTTGGTGCTTTCTAAAGACCAGTGCTCAGTTAGTGCTTTCTAAAGACCAGTGCTCAGTTGGTGCTTTCTAAAGACCAGTGCTCACTTGGTGTTTTCTAAAGACCAGTGCTCAGTTGGTGTTTTCTAAAGACCAGTGTTCAGTTGGTGCTTTCTAAACACAAACGCTCAGTCGCTTGTACTCTCTAATCTGGATAACTAGAACCTTCAAAACATGGAGGCTAAATCAGTGATTTTCTTTTAAGTCACTTGTACTCTAGGCTGGAGTACTTATGTACTCTAACATCTTTTAAGAAAGGTAATATTGCAGATGTAGAAAAAGTAGTGATAAAGGGATAAAGGAATTAGGATTGGACGATATCGTAATGTACAGAATTTCAGAAAGGGACGGGATTAGAAGGCTGAGAAGGATAGGTAAGCCAGGAAGCTGATAGGGGCATCCTATGGATTGGACAGACATGTCTGGAAGGAGACAGGAGCATGATTGGACAGGATGGGACAGGAGACAGGCCCTGGGCCAGTGATCAATAGTGTAACAGATTACGAGGTAATGCGAACACCAGTGTTGATCCCGCCATTACTGCACTGCAGACGACAGGAAGAGACAGGCAGACAGACAGTTTGTGTTTTAGCAAAATTGAATTCACCAGTAGTGTTGCTACACTATTCTATATGATAGTAACATTGTGGGAACACCAGCAGTGTTACTACACTATTCTATATGATAGTTACATTGTGGGAACACCAGCAGTGTTGCTACACTATTCTATATGATAGTTACATTGTGGGAACACCAGCAGTGTTGCTACACTATTCTATATGATAGTTACATTGTGGTAACACCAGCAGTGTTGCTACACTATTCTATATGATAGTTACATTGTGGGAACACCAGCAGTGTTGCTACACTATTCTATATGATAGTTACATTGTGGGAACACCAGCAGTGTTGCTACACTATTCTATATGATAGTTACATTGTGGGAACACCAGCAGTGTTGCTACACTATTCTATATGATAGTTACATTGTGGGAACACCAGCAGTGTTGCTGCACTATTCTATATGATAGTTACATTGTGGGAACACCAGCAGTGTTGCTACACTATTCTATATGATAGTTACATTGTGGGAACACCAGCAGTGTGTTGCTACACTATTCTATATGATAGTTACATTGTGATAACACCAGTAGTGTTGCTACACTATTCTATATGATAGTTACATTGTGGGAACACCAGTAGTGTTGCTACACTATTCTATATGATAGTTACATTGTGGGAACACCAGTAGTGTTGCTACACTATTCTATATGATAGTTACATTTTGGGAACACCAGCAGTGTTGCTACACTATTCTATATGATAGTTACATTGTGGTAACACCAGCAGTGTTGCTACACTATTCTATATGATAGTTACATTGTGGTAACACCAGCAGTGTTGCTACACTATTCTATATGATAGTTACATTGTGGGAACACCTGCAGTGTTGCTACACTATTCTATATGATAGTTACATTGTGGTAACACCAGCAGTGTTGCTACACTATTCTATATGATAGTTACATTGTGGTAACACCAGCAGTGTTGCTACACTATTCTATATGATAGTTACATTGTGGGAACACCAGCAGTGTTGCTACACTATTCTATATGATAGTTACATTGTGGGAACACCAGCAGTGTTGCTACACTATTCTATATGATAGTTACATTGTGGTAACACCAGCAGTGTTGCTACACTATTCTATATGATAGTTACATTGTGGGAACACCAGCAGTGTTGCTACACTATTCTATATGATAGTTACATTGTGGGAACACCAGCAGTGTTGCTACACTATTCTATATGATAGTTACATTGTGGGAACACCAGCAGTGTGGCTACACTATTCTATATGATAGTTACATTGTGGGAACACCAGCAGTGTTGCTACACTATTCTATATGATAGTTACATTGTGGGAACACCAGCAGTGTGTTGCTACACTATTCTATATGATAGTTACATTGTGGGAACACCAGCAGTGTTGCTACACTATTCTATATGATAGTTACATTGTGGGAACACCAGCAGTGTTGCTACACTATTCTATATGATAGTTACATTGTGGGAACACCAGCAGTGTGTTGCTACACTATTCTATATGATAGTTACATTGTGGGAACACCAGCAGTGTTGCTACACTATTCTATATGATAGTTACATTGTGGGAACACCAGCAGTGTTGCTACACTATTCTATATGATAGTTACATTGTGGGAACACCAGCAGTGTTGCTACACTATTCTATATGATAGTTACATTGTGGTAACACCAGCAGTGTGTTGCTACACTATTCTATATGATAGTTACATTGTGGGAACACCAGCAGTGTTGCTACACTATTCTATATGATAGTTACATTGTGGGAACACCAGCAGTGTTGCTACACTATTCTATATGATAGTTACATTGTGGGAACACCAGCAGTGTTGCTACACTATTCTATATGATAGTTACATTGTGGGAACACCAGCAGTGTTGCTACACTATTCTATATGATAGTTACATTGTGGGAACACCAGCAGTGTTGCTACACTATTCTATATGATAGTTACATTGTGGTAACACCAGCAGTGTTGCTACACTATTCTATATGATAGTTACATTGTGGGAACACCAGCAGTGTTGCTACACTATTCTATATGATAGTTACATTGTGGGAACACCAGCAGTGTTGCTACACTATTCTATATGATAGTTACATTGTGGGAACACCAGCAGTGTGTTGCTACACTATTCTATATGATAGTTACATTGTGGGAACACCAGCAGTGTTGCTACACTATTCTATATGATAGTTACATTGTGGGAACACCAGCAGTGTTGCTACACTATTCTATATGATAGTTACATTGTGGGAACACCAGCAGTGTTGCTACACTATTCTATATGATAGTTACATTGTGGGAACACCAGCAGTGTTGCTACACTATTCTATATGATAGTTACATTGTGGGAACACCAGCAGTGTTGCTACACTATTCTATATGATAGTTACATTGTGGGAACACCAGCAGTGTTGCTACACTATTCTATATGATAGTTACATTGTGGGAACACCAGCAGTGTTGCTACACTATTCTATATGATAGTTACATTGTGGGAACACCAGCAGTGTTGCTACACTATTCTATATGATAGTTACATTGTGGGAACACCAGCAGTGTTGCTACACTATTCTATATGATAGTTACATTGTGGGAACACCAGCAGTGTTGCTACACTATTCTATATGATAGTTACATTGTGGGAACACCAGCAGTGTTGCTACACTATTCTATATGATAGTTACATTGTGGGAACACCAGCAGTGTTGCTACACTATTCTATATGATAGTTACATTGTGGGAACACCAGCAGTGTTGCTACACTATTCTATATGATAGTTACATTGTGGGAACACCAGCAGTGTTGCTACACTATTCTATATGATAGTTACATTGTGGGAACACCAGCAGTGTTGCTACACTATTCTATATGATAGTTACATTGTGGGAACACCAGCAGTGTTGCTACACTATTCTATATGATAGTTACATTGTGGTAACACCAGCAGTGTTGCTACACTATTCTATATGATAGTTACATTGTGGGAACACCAGCAGTGTTGCTACACTATTCTATATGATAGTTACATTGTGGGAACACCAGCAGTGTTGCTACACTATTCTATATGATAGTTACATTGTGGGAACACCAGCAGTGTTGCTACACTATTCTATATGATAGTTACATTGTGGGAACACCAGCAGTGTTGCTACACTATTCTATATGATAGTTACATTGTGGGAACACCAGCAGTGTTGCTACACTATTCTATATGATAGTTACATTGTGGGAACACCAGCAGTGTTGCTACACTATTCTATATGATAGTTACATTGTGGGAACACCAGCAGTGTTGCTACACTATTCTATATGATAGTTACATTGTGGGAACACCAGCAGTGTTGCTACACTATTCTATATGATAGTTACATTGTGGGAACACCAGCAGTGTTGCTACACTATTCTATATGATAGTTACATTGTGGGAACACCAGCAGTGTTGCTACACTATTCTATATGATAGTTACATTGTGGGAACACCAGCAGTGTTGCTACACTATTCTATATGATAGTTACATTGTGGGAACACCAGCAGTGTTGCTACACTATTCTATATGATAGTTACATTGTGGGAACACCAGCAGTGTTGCTACACTATTCTATATGATAGTTACATTGTGGGAACACCAGCAGTGTTGCTACACTATTCTATATGATAGTTACATTGTGGGAACACCAGCAGTGTTGCTACACTATTCTATATGATAGTTACATTGTGGGAACACCAGCAGTGTTGCTACACTATTCTATATGATAGTTACATTGTGGGAACACCAGCAGTGTTGCTACACTATTCTATATGATAGTTACATTGTGGGAACACCAGCAGTGTTGCTACACTATTCTATATGATAGTTACATTGTGGGAACACCAGCAGTGTTGCTACACTATTCTATATGATAGTTACATTGTGGGAACACCAGCAGTGTTGCTACACTATTCTATATGATAGTTACATTGTGGGAACACCAGCAGTGTTGCTACACTATTCTATATGATAGTTACATTGTGGGAACACCAGCAGTGTTGCTACACTATTCTATATGATAGTTACATTGTGGGAACACCAGCAGTGTTGCTACACTATTCTATATGATAGTTACATTGTGGGAACACCAGCAGTGTTGCTACACTATTCTATATGATAGTTACATTGTGGGAACACCAGCAGTGTTGCTACACTATTCTATATGATAGTTACATTGTGGGAACACCAGCAGTGTTGCTACACTATTCTATATGATAGTTACATTGTGGGAACACCAGCAGTGTTGCTACACTATTCTATATGATAGTTACATTGTGGGAACACCAGCAGTGTTTGCTACACTATTCTATATGATAGTTACATTGTGGGAACACCAGCAGTGTTGCTACACTATTCTATATGATAGTTACATTGTGGGAACACCAGCAGTGTTGCTACACTATTCTATATGATAGTTACATTGTGGGAACACCAGCAGTGTTGCTACACTATTCTATATGATAGTTACATTGTGGGAACACCAGCAGTGTGTTGCTACACTATTCTATATGATAGTTACATTGTGGGAACACCAGCAGTGTTGCTACACTATTCTATATGATAGTTACATTGTGGGAACACCAGCAGTGTTGCTACACTATTCTATATGATAGTTACATTGTGGGAACACCAGCAGTGTTGCTACACTATTCTATATGATAGTTACATTGTGGGAACACCAGCAGTGTTGCTACACTATTCTATATGATAGTTACATTGTGGGAACACCAGCAGTGTTGCTACACTATTCTATATGATAGTTACATTGTGGGAACACCAGCAGTGTTGCTACACTATTCTATATGATAGTTACATTGTGGGAACACCAGCAGTGTTGCTACACTATTCTATATGATAGTTACATTGTGGGAACACCAGCAGTGTTGCTACACTATTCTATATGATAGTTACATTGTGGGAACACCAGCAGTGTTGCTACACTATTCTATATGATAGTTACATTGTGGGAACACCAGCAGTGTTGCTACACTATTCTATATGATAGTTACATTGTGGGAACACCAGCAGTGTTGCTACACTATTCTATATGATAGTTACATTGTGGGAACACCAGCAGTGTTGCTACACTATTCTATATGATAGTTACATTGTGGGAACACCAGCAGTGTTGCTACACTATTCTATATGATAGTTACATTGTGGGAACACCAGCAGTGTTGCTACACTATTCTATATGATAGTTACATTGTGGGAACACCAGCAGTGTTGCTACACTATTCTATATGATAGTTACATTGTGGGAACACCAGCAGTGTTGCTACACTATTCTATATGATAGTTACATTGTGGGAACACCAGCAGTGTTGCTACACTATTCTATATGATAGTTACATTGTGGGAACACCAGCAGTGTTGCTACACTATTCTATATGATAGTTACATTGTGGGAACACCAGCAGTGTTGCTACACTATTCTATATGATAGTTACATTGTGGGAACACCAGCAGTGTTGCTACACTATCCTTTATGATAGTTACATTGTGGGAACACCAGCAGTGTTGCTACACTATCCTATATGATAGTTACATTGTGGGAACACCAGCAGTGTTGCTACACTATTCTATATGATAGTTACATTGTGGGAACACCAGCAGTGTTGCTACACTATTCTATATGATAGTTACATTGTGGGAACACCAGCAGTGTTGCTACACTATTCTATATGATAGTTACATTGTGGGAACACCAGCAGTGTTGCTACACTATTCTATATGATAGTTACATTGTGGGAACACCAGCAGTGTTGCTACACTATTCTATATGATAGTTACATTGTGGGAACACCAGCAGTGTTGCTACACTATTCTATATGATAGTTACATTGTGGGAACACCAGCAGTGTTGCTACACTATTCTATATGATAGTTACATTGTGGGAACACCAGCAGTGTTGCTACACTATTCTATATGATAGTTACATTGTGGGAACACCAGCAGTGTTGCTACACTATTCTATATGATAGTTACATTGTGGGAACACCAGCAGTGTTGCTACACTATTCTATATGATAGTTACATTGTGGGAACACCAGCAGTGTTGCTACACTATTCTATATGATAGTTACATTGTGGGAACACCAGCAGTGTTGCTACACTATTCTATATGATAGTTACATTGTGGGAACACCAGCAGTGTTGCTACACTATTCTATATGATAGTTACATTGTGGGAACACCAGCAGTGTTGCTACACTATTCTATATGATAGTTACATTGTGGGAACACCAGCAGTGTTGCTACACTATTCTATATGATAGTTACATTGTGGGAACACCAGCAGTGTTGCTACACTATTCTATATGATAGTTACATTGTGGGAACACCAGCAGTGTTGCTACACTATTCTATATGATAGTTACATTGTGGGAACACCAGCAGTGTTGCTACACTATTCTATATGATAGTTACATTGTGGGAACACCAGCAGTGTTGCTACACTATTCTATATGATAGTTACATTGTGGGAACACCAGCAGTGTTGCTACACTATTCTATATGATAGTTACATTGTGGGAACACCAGCAGTGTTGCTACACTATTCTATATGATAGTTACATTGTGGGAACACCAGCAGTGTTGCTACACTATTCTATATGATAGTTACATTGTGGGAACACCAGCAGTGTTGCTACACTATTCTATATGATAGTTACATTGTGGGAACACCAGCAGTGTTGCTACACTATTCTATATGATAGTTACATTGTGGGAACACCAGCAGTGTTGCTACACTATTCTATATGATAGTTACATTGTGGGAACACCAGCAGTGTTGCTACACTATTCTATATGATAGTTACATTGTGGGAACACCAGCAGTGTTACTACACTATTCTATATGATAGTTACATTGTGGGAAGACCAGCAGTATTACTACACTATTCTATATGATAGTTACATTGTGGGAACACCAGCAGTGTTACTACACTATTCTATATGATAGTTACATTGTGGGAACACCAGCAGTGTTACTACACTATTCTATATGATAGTTACATTGTGGGAACACCAGCAGTGTGTTGCTACACTATTCTATATGATAGTTACATTGTGGGAACACCAGCAGTGTTGCTACACTATTCTATATGATAGTTACATTGTGGGAACACCAGTAGTGTTGCTACACTGGTCTATATGATAGTTACATTGTGGGAACACCAGCAGTGTTGCTACACTATTCTATATGATAGTTACATTGTGGGAACACCAGCAGTGTTACTACACTATTCTATATGATAGTTACATTGTGGGAACACCAGCAGTGTTGCTACACTATTCTATATGATAGTTACATTGTGGGAACACCAGCAGTGTTACTACACTATTCTATATGATAGTTACATTGTGGGAACACCAGCAGTGTGTTGCTACACTATTCTATATGATAGTTACATTGTGGGAACACCAGCAGTGTTGCTACACTATTCTATATGATAGTTACATTGTGGGAACACCAGCAGTGTTGCTACACTATTCTATATGATAGTTACATTGTGGGAACACCAGCAGTGTTGCTACACTATTCTATATGATAGTTACATTGTGGGAACACCAGCAGTGTTGCTACACTATTCTATATGATAGTTACATTGTGGGAACACCAGCAGTGTTGCTACACTATTCTATATGATAGTTACATTGTGGGAACACCAGCAGTGTTGCTACACTATTCTATATGATAGTTACATTGTGGGAACACCAGCAGTGTTGCTACACTATTCTATATGATAGTTACATTGTGGGAACACCAGCAGTGTTGCTACACTATTCTATATGATAGTTACATTGTGGGAACACCAGCAGTGTTGCTACACTATTCTATATGATAGTTACATTGTGGGAACACCAGCAGTGTTGCTAGACTATTCTATATGATAGTTACATTGTGGCAACACCAGCAGTGTTGCTACACTATTCTGTACCACAAGAAGTGTACAACTGGAATAATTGGAAAGTGACAGATGGATATTTAATTTCTAACGCATAGAGCGTAAGACTAAATAACAAGAAGGCACAATATCGTGACTGGAACGATCTACGTCTACGGTGGGGATGCCCGGGTGTTGTGCGTGTGTCATTTCATCCTGTCGGTATTATATACAATTCTTGTACTACTACTACTACTACTACTACCACTACTACTACCTCCACCTCTTCCTGCCTATATATAGCCGTCCTGCTCCTTCTCTGTTAGTGTGACTTTGTCAATGGTCCAAGTCGGACCGAAACGTCGTCGTAAGCTTCTGTCTTTTATGTGCGGGTTATTTGAGTAGCGTAAGACTAATGGTGAGAGACCTGGGAGTAATTATGTCAGAGGATCTCACCTTCAAGGATCACAACAGTGTCGTTATCACAACCAGTACAAGTGATACCAAGGTAGTGATGATACTGTAAGTCACCGATTCCAGGCTGAGGGACTGATTACGTCAAACTCCTCCTGATCTTCAACCATTCTTCTCTGTATTAGACTGACGAAGCCACAGGTTGGTGGAACGAGTCCACAGTAAAGATACACAAGTGTTGCATATGTGTCTAAGTCATCATCCTGTCGGTTCTCTGGACCATTTAAATCACATATTCTCTCTACACTATAGTACTGTGTACGCTAACAGATACCTCGAAGACAGGTGAAATTGCACACCTGGAGAATGTGCAGAGAGCCTTCACTGCTCGTGTAGATTAAATCAAACAACTAAATTACTGGGAATGCTAGAAGTCTCTCAATCTGTACTCCCTGGAACGTTTGCGAGAGAGATGCATCATAATCTACTCCAGGAAAATTATAGAAGGATTGGTACCAAGTCTGCACACACACAGATCATTGCCCATGAAAGTAAGAGGCTTGGTAGATGGTGCAAAATATTCCCAGTGAAAAGCAGGAGTGCCATGACTACGCTACGAGGATAGTCAATAAGCGTGAGGGGACCAAGACTTTTCAGCGTCCTCCCTTCACTCATAAAGGGGATTGCCAACTCACTTCTGGCTCTCTTGAAGAAGGAACTTAATAACTTTGTCAAGTTAGTTCTTGATATCCCTCTGTGAACCACCACAGCACCACAGCACCACCACCACCACAGCACCACCACCACCACAGCACCACCACCACCACAGCACCACCACCACCACAGCACCACCACCACCACAGCACCACCACCACCACAGCACCACCACCACCACAGCACCACCACCACCACAGCACCACCACCACCACAGCACCACCACCACCACATCACCACCACCACCACATCACCACCACCACATCACCACCACAGCACCACCAGCACCACCACAGCACCAGCACCACCAGCACCACCACAGCACCAGCACCACCACCACCACAGCACCACCACAGCACCACAACCACAGCACCACCACCACAGCACCACCACCACAGCACCACCACCACAGCACCACCACCACAATCACTACTACAACCATCACCACCACCCCCTCCCACCTCCCCCCTCCACCTCCATAGTGGATATACTTTTGATATACCTTTGAAGTGTTTCGAGAGTTTAACTACTCTCGGAGCCCGGCCATGGCCCAGGCTCGTCTGGTGCTTGCCTGGTCAACCAATATATCCATCACACCCTGGTTGATCTGGAGGCCACAGTGATTATTTTAAAGACAAGACAGCCACACAGACAAGACAGCCACACAGACAAGACAGCCACACAGACAAGACAGCTACACAGACAAGACAGCCACACAGACAAGACAGCCACACAGACAAGGCAGCCACACAGACAAGACAGCCACACAGATAAGGCAGCCACACAGACAAGACAGCTACACAGACAAGACAGCCACACAGACAAGACAGCCACACAGACAAGACAGCCACACAGACAAGACAGCCACACAGACAAGACAGCCACACAGACAAGACAGCCACACAGACAAGACAGCCACACAGACAAGGCAGCCACACAGACAAGACAGCCACACAGATAAGGCAGCCACACAGACAAGACAGCCACACAGACAAGACAGCCACACAGACAAGACAGCTACACAGACAAGACAGCCACACAGACAAGGCAGCCACACAGACAAGACAGCCACACAGACAAGACAGCCACACAGACAAGGCAGCCACACAGACAAGACAGCCACACAGACAAGACAGCACCACAGACAAGGCAGCCACACAGACAAGGCAGCCACACGGACAAGACAGCCACACAGATAAGGCAGCCACACAGAAAAGACAGCTACACAGACAAGACAGCTACACAGACAAGACAGCTACACAGACACAGCTACACAGACAAGACAGCCACAAAGACAAGACAGCCACACAGACAAGACAGCCACACAGACAAGACAGCCACACAGACAGGACAGCCACACAGACAAGACAGCCACACAGACAAGACAGCCACACAGAGAAGACAGCCACACAGACAAGACAGCACCACAGACAAGACAGCCACACAGACAAGGCAGCTACACAGACAAGACAGCCACACGGACAAGACACCCACACAGATAAGGCAGCCACACAGACAAGACAGCTACACAGACAAGACAGCCACACAGACAAGGCAGCCACACAGACAAGACAGCTACACAGACAAGACAGCCACACAGACAAGACAGCCACACAGACAAGGCAGCCACACAGACAAGACAGCCACACAGACAAGGCAGCCACACAGACAAGACAGCCACACAGACAAGACAGCCACACAGACAAGACAGCCACACAGACAAGACAGCCACACAGATAAGGCAGCCACACAGACAAGACAGCTACACAGACAAGACAGCACCACATATAAGACAGCCACACAGACAAGACAGCCACACAGATAAGGCAGCCACACAGACAAGACAGCCACACAGATAAGGCAGCCACACAGACAAGACAGCCACACAGACAAGACAGCCACACAGATAAGGCAGCCACACAGACAAGACAGCTACACAGACAAGACAGCACCACAGACAAGACAGCCACACAGATAAGGCAGCCACACAGACAAGACAGCCACACAGATAAGGCAGCCACACAGACAAGACAGCCACACAGACTAGACAGCACCACAGCCAAGACAGCTACACAGACAAGACAGCTACACAGACAAGACAGCCACACAGACAAGGCAGCCACACAGACTACACAGACAAGACAGCTACACAGACAAGACAGCTACACAGACAAGACAGCCACACAGACAAGGCAGCCACACAGACAAGGCAGCCACACAGACAAGACAGCCACACAGACAAGACAGCCACACAGACAAGGCAGCCACACAGACAAGGCAGCCACACAGACAAGGCAGCCACACAGACTACACAGACAAGACAGCTACACAGACAAGACAGCTACACAGACAAGACAGCCACACAGACAAGGCAGCCACACAGACAAGGCAGCCACACAGACAAGACAGCTACGCAGACAAGACAGCCACACAGACAAGGCAGCCACACAGACAAGACAGCCACACAGACAAGACAGCCACACAGACAAGGCAGCCACACAGACAAGGCAGCCACACAGACAAGACAGCCACACAGACAAGACAGCCACACAGACAAGACAGCCACACGGACAAGACAGCCACACAGACAAGGCAGCCACACAGACAAGGCAGCCACACAGACAAGGCAGCCACACAGACAAGACAGCCACACAGACAAGACAGCCACACAGACAAGACAGCCACACAGACAAGACAGCCACACAGACAAGACAGCCACACGGACAAGACAGCCACACAGACAAGACAGCCACACAGACAAGGCAGCCACACAGACAAGACAGCCACACAGACAAGACAGCCACACAGACAAGACAGCCACACGGACAAGACAGCCACACAGACAAGACAGCCACACAGACAAGACAGCCACACAGACAAGACAGCCACACAGACAAGACAGCCACACAGACAAGGCAGCCACACAGACAAGACAGCCACACAGACAAGACAGCCACACAGACAAGACAGCCACACGGACAAGACAGCCACACAGACAAGACAGCCACACAGACAAGACAGCCACACAGACAAGACAGCCACACAGACAAGACAGCCACACAGACAAGACAGCCACACAGACAAGACAGCCACACAGACAAGACAGCCACACAGACAAGACAGCCACACAGACAAGACAGCCACACAGACAAGACAGCCACACAGACAAGACAGCCACACAGACAAGACAGCCACACAGACAAGACAGCCACACAGACAAGACAGCCACACAGACAAGACAGCCACACAGACAAGACAGCCACACAGACAAGACAGCCACACAGACAAGATAGCCACACAGACAAGACAGCCACACAGACAAGACAGCACACAGACAAGACAGCACACAGACAAGACAGCCACACAGACAAGACAGCCACACAGACAAGACAGCCACACAGACAAGACAGCCACACAGACAAGACAGCCACACAGACAAGACAGCCACACAGACAAGACAGCCACACAGACAAGACAGTCACACAGACAAGACAGCCACACAGACAAGACAGCCACACAGACAAGACAGCCACACAGACAAGACAGCCACACAGACAAGACAGCCACACAGACAAGACAGCTACACAGACAAGACAGCCACACAGACAAGACAGCCACACAGACAAGACAGCCACACAGACAAGACAGCCACACAGACAAGACAGCCACACAGACAAGACAGCCACACAGACAAGACAGCTACACAGACAAGACAGCCACACAGACAAGACAGCCACACAGACAAGACAGCCACACAGACAAGACAGCCACACAGACAAGACAGCCACACAGACAAGACAGCCACACAGACAAGACAGCCACACAGACAAGACAGCCACACAGACAAGACAGCCACACAGACAAGACAGCCACACAGACAAGACAGCCACACAGACAAGACAGCAGCTAAGATAAAGGAACTTTTAATCTGCTGTCTTCTTGCAAATGACCTAATTATCCTGACTAACTGTTAAGACAGGAACAAGGTAAGTAACAGGTGACGTCAGGAGCAGCTGCAGGAACAGTACCAGGAGGAAGAGGGGGAAGAAGAGGAGGAAGAGGGGGAAGAAGAGGAGGAAGAGGGGAAAGAGGGGGAAGAAGAGGAGAAAGAGGGGAAAGAGGGGGAAGAGGGAGAAGAGAAAGAAGAGGAAGAAGAGGAGGATGAGGAGGAGGAGGAAGAGGGGGAAGAGGAGGAGGAAGAGGGGGAAGAGGAGGGGGAAGAGGAGGAAAAGGGGGAAGAGGAAGAGGAGGAAGAAGAGGAGGAAGAAGAGGGGGAAGAGGAAGAAGAGGAAGAAGAGGAGTAAGAGGAAGAAGAGGAGGAAGAAGAGGAGGAAGAAGAGGAAGAGGAAGAAGAGGGGGAAGAGGAGGAAGAGGAAGAATAGGAGGAAGAGGATGAAGAGGAAGAGGAAGAAGAGGAGGAAGAGGAAGAAGAGGAGGAAGAGGAAGAATAGGAGGAAAAAAATTAAGAGAAAAACAACAGTAATAAAAATAATAATTATTATAATAATAATTATAATTATAATAATTATAATTATAATAATTATAATAATTATAATAATAAATATAATTATAATAATTATAATTATAATAATAATTATAATAATAATTATAATTATAATAATAATAATTATAATAATTATAATTATAATAATTATAATTATAATAATTATAATTATAATAATAATTATAATTATTATAATAATAATAATAATTATAATAATTATAATTATAATAATAATTATAATAATTATAATAATAATTACAATATAATAATTATAATAATTATAATAATAATAGGTTTAAATGGGAAAGTTGATAATAGATATTCAACTTTGTAACACAAACAACAATAGTAAGCAGAACCAACCATACAGCGGGTGGGGTTAGAACTCGCGGTCAGAGACTCATAAGCTCCAGACCGACGCGGTAGCCAGCTGGTCCAGCTGGCTACAATAAGATTCATCTAACTAGGAATATTTCTTATTGTAGCCAGCTGGCCCAGTGGCTAGAGCGTCGGTCTGGAGTTTTGTGACTCTCTGACCGCGAGTTCTACCCCCGCCCGTTGTATAGTTTGTTTACACTAAAGGAACACTGTATATAAAACACAAGAAGAACACCAAATATAACGACAGGAACATGTGAAAAACCTGGGAGTAACAATGTCAGCTGAACTTTCTCTCAAAGAACACAATGAACCAATGTCAGGACTGTCAGGAAGATGGAGTGGATAATGAGAACTTTCAAAACAACGACAATAGTGCCACTGGTGCCACTTAAACCACTTGTGCTCTCCCACTTATTGTTCAGTGTTAATGACCCGTTTAAGACAATAGTGCCACTGGTGCCACTTAAACCACTTGTGCTCTCCCACTTATTGTTCAGTGTTAATGACCCGTTTAAGACAATAGTGCCACTGGTGCCACTTAAACCACTTGTGCTCTCCCACTTATTGTTCAGTGTTAATGACCCGTTTAAGACAATAGTGCCACTGCTGGCACTTAAACCACTTGTGCTCTCCCACTTATTGTTCAGTGTTAATGACCAGTTTAAGACAATAGTGCCACTGCTGGCACTTAAACCACTTGTGCTCTCCCACTTATTGTTCAGTGTTAATGACCCGTTTAAGACAATAGTGCCACTGCTGGCACTTAAACCACTTGTGCTCTCCCACTTATTGTTCAGTGTTAATGACCCGTTTAAGACAATAGTGCCACTGCTGGCACTTAAACCACTTGTGCTCTCCCACTTATTGTTCAGTGTTAATGACCCGTTTAAGACAATAGTGCCACTGCTGGCACTTAAACCACTTGTGCTCTCCCACTTATTGTTCAGTGTTAATGACCCGTTTAAGACAATAGTGCCACTGCTGGCACTTAAACCACTTGTGCTCTCCCACTTATTGTTCAGTGTTAATGACCAGTTTAAGACAATAGTGCCACTGCTGGCACTTAAACCACTTGTGCTCTCCCACTTATTGTTCAGTGTTAATGACCAGTTTAAGACAATAGTGCCACTGCTGGCACTTAAACCACTTGTGCTCTCCCACTTATTGTTCAGTGTTAATGACCCGTTTAAGACAATAGTGCCACTGCTGGCACTTAAACCACTTGTGCTCTCCCACTTATTGTTCAGTGTTAATGACCAGTTTAAGACAATAGTGCCACTGCTGGCACTTAAACCACTTGTGCTCTCCCACTTATTGTTCAGTGTTAATGACCCGTTTAAGACAATAGTGCCACTGCTGGCACTTAAACCACTTGTGCTCTCCCACTTATTGTTCAGTGTTAATGACCCGTTTAAGACAATAGTGCCACTGCTGGCACTTAAACCACTTGTGCTCTCCCACTTATTGTTCAGTGTTAATGACCCGTTTAAGACAATAGTGCCACTGCTGGCACTTAAACCACTTGTGCTCTCCCACTTATTGTTCAGTGTTAATGACCCGTTTAAGACAATAGTGCCACTGCTGGCACTTAAACCACTTGTGCTCTCCCACTTATTGTTCAGTGTTAATGACCAGTTTAAGAATAGTGCCACTGCTGGCACTTAAACCACTTGTGCTCTCCCACTTATTGTTCAGTGTTAATGACCAGTTTAAGACAATAGTGCCACTGCTGGCACTTAAATCAAGAGGCACTGAAGTTGGTACAAAATATATTCTCTGAAAAGTACAAATTTAATGAGTACACTAAGACAGCTCTATAAGTTTAAAGGGACCAAGACTCATCACCCTCCCTGCATGTGATAGCGGGATTACCAACACATCCCTTGCTGTCTTTAAGATAAGTTGTTTATGTTAGTTATTGATCGGTCAGACTGTGGTGCATGTGTTTGTCTGTGTGTTGCTAGCACCAACAGCCTGGTTGATCAGGTCATGACCCATGAGGCCTTGTGTAAGGCCTGGCCTAGGAGGCTGGTAGTAGTGGGTGGTAGTAGAGGGTGGTGGTGCTGGTGGGGCTGGTAGTGCTGCTGGTAGTGGTGCTACTGCTGGTGGTGCTGGTGCTTCTGCTGATGGTGGTGCTACTGCTGGTGGTGCTGGTGCTCCTGCTGGTGGTGGTGCTACTGCTGGTGGTGCTGGTGCTCCTGCTGATGGTGGTGCTACTGCTGGTGGTGGTGTTGGTGCTGCTGCTTGCGGTGCTTGTAGTGCTGGAGGTGATGCTACTGCTGGTGGTGCTACTGGTGCTGCTACTGGTGGTGATGGTACTGCTGGTGGTGATGCTGCTGCTGCTACTGGTGGTGCTACTGGTGCTGCTGCTGGTGGTGATGGTACTGCTGGTGGTGATGCTGCTGCTGCTACTGGTGGTGCTACTGGTGCTGCTGCTTGCGGTGCTTGTAGTGCTGGAGGTGATGCTACTGCTGGTGGTGCTACTGGTGCTGCTGCTGGTGGTGATGGTACTGCTGGTGGTGATGTTGCTGCTGCTGGTCGTGCTACTGGTGCTGCTGCTTGCGGTGCTTGTAGTGCTGGTGGTGATGTTACTGCTGGTGGTGCTACTGGTGCTCCTGCTGGTGGTGATGGTACTGCTGGTGGTGCTACTGGTGCTGCTGCTGGTGGTGCTGCTGCTGCTGGTGGTGGTGCTACTGGTGCTGGTGGTGGTGCTGCTGCTGCTGGTGGTGGTGGTGGTGGTGGTGGTGGTGGTGGTGCTACTGGTGCTGGTGGTGGTGCTGCTGCTGGTGGTGGTGCTGGTGGTGGTGCTACTGGTGGTGACATACCCCACATGAGAGGTAAGTTTAGATGGTTACATATTAACATAATTCTGCAGTATATATGCGCAGCTCTACCAAGGTATACACACACACTAATATTACTGCTAAATTAGTGACATCCACTGCTGTCACCAAGATCACTGTGGGGGTGGCACTGTTGCTGTCACCAAGATCACTGTGGGGGTGGCACTGTTGCTGTCACCAAGATCACTGTGGGGGTGGCACTGTTGCTGTCACCAAGATCACTGTGGGGGTGGCACTGTTGCTGTCACCAAGATCACTGAGTGTGGGGGTGGCACTGTTGCTGTCACCAAGATCACTGTGGGGGTGGCACTGTTGCTGTCACCAAGATCACTGTGGGGGTGGCACTGTTGCTGTCACCAAGATCACTGTGGGGGTGGCACTGTTGCTGTCACCAAGATCACTGTGGGGGTGGCACTGTTGCTGTCACCAAGATCACTGAGTGTGGGGGTGGCACTGTTGCTGTCACCAAGATCACTGTGGGGGTGGCACTGTTGCTGTCACCAAGATCACTGTGGGGGTGGCACTGTTGCTGTCACCAAGATCACTGAGTGTGGGGGTGGCACTGTTGCTGTCACCAAGATCACTGTGGGGGTGGCACTGTTGCTGTCACCAAGATCACTGAGTGTGGGGGTGGCACTGTTTCTGTCACCAAGATCCCTGAGTGTGGGGGTGGCACTGTTGCTGTCACCAAGATCACTGAGTGTGGGGGTGGCACTGTTTCTGTCACCAAGATCCCTGAGTGTGGGGGTGGCACTGTTGCTGTCACCAAGATCACTGAGTGTGGGGGTGGCACTGTTGCTGTCACCAAGATCACTGAGTGTGGGGGTGGCACTGTTGCTGTCACCAAGATCACTGAGTGTGGGGGTGGCACTGTTGCTGTCACCAAGATCACTGAGTGTGGGGGTGGCACTGTTGCTGTCACCAAGATCACCTGAGTGTGGGGGTGGCACTGTTGCTGTCACCAAGATCACTGAGTGTGGGGGTGGCACTGTTTCTGTCACCAAGATCCCTGAGTGTGGGGGTGGCACTGTTGCTGTCACCAAGATCACTGAGTGTGGGGGTGGCACTGTTGCTGTCACCAAGATCACTGAGTGTGGGGGTGGCACTGTTGCTGTCACCAAGATCACTGAGTGTGGGGGTGGCACTGTTGCTGTCACCAAGATCACTGAGTGTGGGGGTGGCACTGTTGCTGTCACCAAGATCACCTGAGTGTGGGGGTGGCACTGTTGCTGTCACCAAGATCACTGAGTGTGGGGGTGGCACTGTTGCTGTCACCAAGATCACTGAGTGTGGGGGTGGCACTGTTGCTGTCACCAAGATCACTGAGTGTGGGGGTGGCACTGTTTCTGTCACCAAGATCCCTGAGTGTGGGGGTGGCACTGTTGCTGTCACCAAGATCACTGAGTGTGGGGGTGGCACTGTTGCTGTCACCAAGATCACTGAGTGTGGGGGTGGCACTGTTGCTGTCACCAAGATCACTGAGTGTGGGGGTGGCACTGTTGCTGTCACCAAGATCACTGAGTGTGGGGGTGGCACTGTTCCTGTCACCAAGATCACTGAGTGTGGGGGTGGCACTGTTGCTGTCACCAAGATCACTGAGTGTGGGGGTGGCACTGTTGCTGTCACCAAGATCACTGAGTGTGGGGGTGGCACTGTTGCTGTCACCAAGATCACTGAGTGTGGGGGTGGCACTGTTGCTGTCACCAAGATCACTGAGTGTGGGGGTGGCACTGTTGCTGTCACCAAGATCACTGAGTGTGGGGGTGGCACTGTTGCTGTCACCAAGATCACTGAGTGTGGGGGTGGCACTGTTTCTGTCACCAAGATCACTGAGTGTGAGGGTGGCACTGTTGCTGTCACCAAGATCACTGAGTGTGGGGGTGGCACTGTTTCTGTCACCAAGATCACTGAGTGTGGGGGTGGCACTGTTGCTGTCACCAAGATCACTGAGTGTGGGGGTGGCACTGTTGCTGTCACCAAGATCACTGAGTGTGAGGGTGGCACTGTTGCTGTCACCAAGATCACTGAGTGTGGGGGTGGCACTGTTGCTGTCACCAAGATCACTGAGTGTGGGGGTGGCACTGTTTCTGTCACCAAGATCACTGAGTGTGTGGGTGGCACTGTTTCTGTCACCAAGATCACTGAGTGTGAGGGTGGCACTGTTTCTGTCACCAAGATCACTGAGTGTGAGGGTGGCACTGTTGCTGTCACCAAGATCACTGAGTGTGGGGGTGGCACTGTTGCTGTCACCAAGATCACTGAGTGTGAGGGTGGCACTGTTGCTGTCACCAAGATCACTGAGTGTGAGGGTGGCACTGTTGCTGTCACCAAGATCACTGAGTGTGAGGGTGGCACTGTTGCTGTCACCAAGATCACTGAGTGTGAGGGTGGCACTGTTGCTGTCACCAAGATCACTGAGTGTGAGGGTGGCACTGTTGCTGTCACCAAGATCACTGAGTGTGGGGGTGGCACTGTTGCTGTCACCAAGATCACTGAGTGTGAGGGTGGCACTGTTGCTGTCACCAAGATCACTGAGTGTGGGGGTGGCACTGTTGCTGTCACCAAGATCACTGAGTGTGGGGGTGGCACTGTTGCTGTCACCAAGATCACTGAGTGTGAGGGTGGCACTGTTGCTGTCACCAAGATCACTGAGTGTGGGGGTGGCACTGTTGCTGTCACCAAGATCACTGAGTGTGAGGGTGGCACTGTTGCTGTCACTCATGCTGCTGTTGCTGTTACCTCTGCTGTTACTGATGCTGCTGTTTTTGCTGTTACTGCTGTTGTTGATGTTACTGTTACTGCTGCTGTTACTGCTATTGCTGCTGTTACTGTTGCTGTTACTGTTGCTGCTGTTGCTGTTACTGTTAGTACTGCTGCTCCTGTTGCTGCTGCTGCGTCTTCTGTTACTACTGTTAATGCTCCTACTACTACTAGTGCTGGAGCTGCTGCTGTTACTACTAGTACTGCTGCTACTACTGGTGCTGTTCCTGGTAGCGGTGGTGGTGCTGGTAGTACTGTTGCTAGTAGTGTTGGTGGTAGTAGTGGTGGTGGTGCTGGTAGTAGTGGTTATGCTGGTAGTAGTAGTGGTGGTGGTGCTGGTGGTAGTAGTGGTGGTGGTGCTGGTAGTACTGTTGCTAGTAGTATTGGTGGTAGTAGTGGTGTTGGTGGTAGTAGTGGTGGTGCTGGTAGTAGTGGTTACTGCTGCTACTACTGGTGCTGTTCCTGGTAGCGGTGGTGGTGCTGGTAGTACTGTTGCTAGTAGTATTGGTGGTAGTAGTGGTGTTGGTGGTAGTAGTGGTGGTGCTGGTAGTAGTGGTGGTGCTGGTGGTGGTAGTGGTGGTGCTGGTGGTAATAGTGGTGTGCTGTTGGTAGTAGTGGTGGTGCTGGTGGTAGTAGTGGTGGTGCTGGTGGTAGTAGTGGTGGTGCTGGTGGTAGTAGTGGTGGTGCTGGTGGTAGTAGTGGTGGTGCTGGTGGTAGTAGTGGTGGTGCTGGTGGTAGTAGTGGTGGTGCTGGTGGTAATAGTGGTGTGCTGTTGGTAGTAGTGGTGGTGCTGGTGGTAGTAGTGGTGGTGCTGGTGGTAGTAGTGGTGGTGCTGGTGGTAGTAGTGGTGGTGCTGGTGGTAGTAGTGGTGGTGCTGGTGGTAGTAGTGGTGGTGCTGGTGGTAGTAGTGGTGGTAGTAGTGGTGGTACTGGTGGTAGTAGTGGTGGTGCTGGTGGTAGTAGTGGTGGTGCTGGTGGTGGTAGTGGTGGTGGTAGTAGTGGTGGTGCTGGTGGTAGTAGTGGTGGTACTGGTGGTAGTAGTGGTGCTGGTGGTAGTAGTGGTGCTGGCGGTAATAGTGGTGGTACTGGTGGTAGTAGTGGTGGTGCTGGTGGTAGTAGTGGTGCTGGTGGTAGTAGTGGTGGTGCTGGTGGTAGTAGTGGTGGTGCTGGTGGTAGTAGTGGTGGTTCTGATGGTAGTAGTGGTGGTGGTGGTAGTAGTGGTGGTGGTGGTGGTAGTAGTGGTGGTACTGGTGGTAGTAGTGGTGGTGCTGGTGGTAGTAGTGGTGGTGCTGGTGGTGGTAGTAGTGGTGGTGGTGGTAGTAGTGGTGGTGGTGGTGGTAGTAGTGGTGGTGCTGGTGGTAGTAGTGGTGGTGCTGGTGGTAGTAGTAGTAGTGGTGGTGGTGGTAGTAGTGGTGGTGCTGGTGGTAGTAGTAGTGGTGGTAGTAGTAGTGGTGGTGGTAGTAGTGGTGGTGCTGGTGGTATTAGTGGTGGTGCTGGTGGTAGTAGTGGTGGTGCTGGTGGTAGTGGTGGTGGTGCTGTTGGTAGTGGTGGTGGTGCTGGTGGTGGTAGTAGTAGTGGTGGTAGTAGTAGTGGTGGTGCTGGTGGTAGTAGTGGTGGTGCTGGTGGTAGTAGTGGTGCTGGTGGTAGTAGTGGTGGTGGTAGTAGTAGTGGTGCTGGTGGTAGTAGTGGTGGTGGTAGTAGTAGTGGTGCTGGTGGTAGTAGTGGTGGTGCTGGTGGTAGTAGTGGTGGTGCTGGTGGTAGTAGTAGTGGTGGTGGTGGTAGTAGTGGTGGTGGTGGTGGTAGTAGTGGTGGTGCTGGTGGTAGTAGTGGTGGTGGTAGTAGTAGTGGTGCTGGTGGTAGTAGTGGTGGTGCTGGTGGTAGTAGTGGTGGTAGTAGTAGTGGTGCTGGTGGTAGTAGTGGTGGTGCTGGTGGTAGTAGTGGTGGTGGTAGTAGTAGTGGTGCTGGTGGTAGTAGTGGTTGAAAACCCGTTAACAAACATTATAACCACAGACTCAACCTACCAGTAAGTCATTTATGATTGTATTAATATTGACAGAATTACCCACAATGTTTGGTACAAGGACACAAGTGTAACTAATTTGATATTTTATTGTGGCAACGTTTCGCTCTCCAGGAGCTTTATCAAGCTTGATGTTGTTAGGTAAGACACATATGCAACAGTTAGGTATCTTTATTTCGAAACGTTTCGCCTACACAGTAGGCTTCTTCAGTCGAGTACAGAAAAGTTGATAGAAGCAGAAGATACTTGAAGACGATGTAATCAGTCCATCACCCTTAAAGTTTTGAGGTGGTCAGTCCCTCAGTCTGGAGAAGAGTGTTGTTCCATAGTCTGGAACAATATGGAGTTGAAGTGACAGGATGGAGCCTCCATAGCGACCAGGATCTGACCTCGTAGGTCACTAGTAGAGGCTCCATCCTGTCACTTCAACTCCATATTGTTCCAGACTATGGAACAATACTCTTCTCCAGACTGAGGGACTGACCACCTCAAAACTTTAAGGGTGATGGACTGATTACATCGTCTTCAAGTCTCTTCTGCTTCTATCAACTTTTCTGTACTTGACTGAAGAAGCCTACTGTGTAGGCGAAACGTTTCGAAATAAAGATACCTAACTGTTGCATATGTGTCTTACCTAACAACCTGTCGGTATTTTATACCATTTTAATGTTCCATCAAGCTTGATAAACTTCCTGGAGAGCGAAACGTTGCCACAATAAAATGTCACATTAGTTGCACTTGTGTCCTGTTATTTAAGATGACTCAGAAAGGTCCTAACAGAAACAATGTCTGTCATCACGTGAATCATAAAGGTCCTAACAGAAGCAATGGCTTTCAGCTCTTTAGTTCAACAGAAACATACCACAGTTAACGGTGGTCTGTGAGAAGTTTCCTTTGAACCAACAGATTACAGATTGAGACACTTATGCAGCATATGGGAATCTTTATTTAGTAAACGTTTCGCCAAACAGTGGCTTCATCAGTCCAATACAAAGCAGAGAGGTGCAAGAAGAGGAGGAGATTGAGGTAATCAGTCCCTCAGCCTGGAGTCGATGTGTTCAGTCCATCAATCTTGTAGAATGTACAGCATAGGGCCGTAGACGTGGCTTATATACTGTAGTGAGGTGAGGCGAAGCAGGAGGAGGCGGGGTCATAGTGGTACCATCCACTAGTCGAAGTAGGTCATCGTCCTACGACCATCAACCTACTTCGACTAGTGGATGGTACCACTATGACCCCGCCTCCTCCTGCTTCGCCTCACCTCACTACAGTATATAAGCCACGTCTACGGTCCTATGCTGTACATTCTACAAGATTGATGGACTGAACACATCGACTCCAGGCTGAGGGACTTGTTACCTCAATCTCCTCCTCTTCTTGCACCTCTCTGCTTAGTATTGGACTGATGAAGCCACTGTTTGGCGAAACGTTTCCTAAATAAAGATTCCCATATGCTGCATAAGTGTCTCAATCTTCAACATGTCGGTTTTCAAAACCATTCATCACAACAGATTACAGCAGGAACAACAGATTACAGCAGGAACAACAGATTACAGCAGGAACAACAGATTACAGCAGGAACAACAGATTACAGCAGGAACAACAGATTACAGCAGGAACAACAGATAACAGCAGGAACAACAGATAACAGCAGGAACAACAGATTACAGCAGGAACAACAGATTACAGCAGGAACAACAGATTACAGCAGGAACAACAGATTACAGCAGGAACAACAGATTACAGCAGGAACAACAGATAACAGCAGGAACAACAGATTACAGCAGGAACAACAGATAACATCAGGAACAACAGATAACAGCAGGAACAACAGATAACAGCAGGAACAACAGATAACAGCAGGAACAACAGATAACAGCAGGAACAACAGATTACAGCAGGAACAACAGATAACAGCAGGAACAACAGATAACAGCAGGAACAACAGATAACAGCAGGAACAACAGATAACAGCAGTACAGCAGGATTCAATACAGCAGGAACAACAGATTACAGCAGGAACAACAGATAACAGCAGGAACAACAGATTACAGCAGGAACAACAGATAACATCAGGAACAACAGATAACAGCAGGAACAACAGATTACAGCAGGAACAACAGATAACAGCAGGAACAACAGATAACAGCAGGAACAACAGATAACAGCAGGAACAACAGATAACAGTAGGATTAATACACTAGATTTGACCTTTACAAAGAGTGAGGACCTAATCAGATATATAACAGTCACAATCAGAATATACTCTGATTGGCAATAAGTATCAGCTCGGGAAGGAAAAACTTGGGTTATGTACGAGACGAGATATTCAGTAAATTTATCTTCAGCAATCAGGTAATTGTCTGAGTACGAACTTAAGGAAGAACTATCAGATATATCCTGGGAAACAGTCCTGAACAGTGCTGGGTTAAGGTTTTGTAGGTCCCTGGGGTACGGGTACTGTGAGATCCCTGGGCTACAGGTACTCTTAGGCCCCTGGGGTACGGGTACTGTGAGATCCCTGGGTTACAGGTACTCTCAGGCCCCTGGGGTACGGGTATTGTGAGATCCCTGGGCTACAGGTACTCTCAGGCCCCTGGGGTACGGGTACTGTGAGATCCCTGGGCAGGTACTCTCAGGCCCCTGGGGTACGGGTATTGTGAGATCCCTGGGTTACAGGTACTCCAGGCCCCTGGGGTACAGGTACTGTGAGATCCCTGGGCTACAGGTACTCTCAGGCCCCTGGGGTACGGGTATTGTGAGATCCCTGGGTTACAGGTACTCTCAGGCCCCTGGGGTACGGGTACTGTGAGATCCCTGGGCTACAGGTACTCTCAGGCCCCTGGGGTACGGGTATTGTGAGATCCCTGGGCTACAGGTACTCTCAGGCCCCTGGGGTACGGGTACTGTGAGATCCCTGGGTTACAGGTACTCTCAGGCCCCTGGGGTACGGGTATTGTGAGATCCCTGGGTTACAGGTACTCTCAGGCCCCTGGGGTACAGGTACTGTGAGATCCCTGGGCTACAGGTACTCTCAGGCCCCTGGGGTACGGGTACTGTGAGATCCCTGGGTTACAGGTACTCTCAGGCCCCTGGGGTACGGGTATTGTGAGATCCCTGGGTTACAGGTACTCTCAGGCCCCTGGGGTACGGGTATTGTGAGATCCCTGGGTTACAGGTACTCTCAGGCCCCTGGGGTACGGGTACTGTGAGATCCCTGGGTTACAGGTACTCTCAGGCCCCTGGGGTACGGGTATTGTGAGATCCCTGCGCTACAGGTACTCTCAGGCCCCTGGGGTACAGGTACTGTGAGATCCCTGGGCTACAGGTACTCTCAGGCCCCTGGGGTACGGGTATTGTGAGATCCCTGGGTTACAGGTACTCTCAGGCCCCTGGGGTACAGGTACTGTGAGATCCCTGGGTTACAGGTACTCTCAGGCCCCTGGGGTACGGGTATTGTGAGATCCCTGGGTTACAGGTACTCTCAGGCCCCTGGGGTACAGGTACTGTGAGATCCCTGGGCTACAGGTACTCTCAGGCCCCTGGGGTACGGGTATTGTGAGATCCCTGGGCTACAGGTACTCTCAGGCCCCTGGGGTACGGGTATTGTGAGATCCCTGGGCTACAGGTACTCTCAGGCCCCTGGGGTACGGGTACTGTGAGATCCCTGGGCTACAGGTACTCTCAGGCCCCTGGGGTACGGGTACTGTGAGATCCCTGGGCTACAGGTACTCTCAGGCCCCTGGGGTACGGGTACTGTGAGATCCCTGGGCTACAGGTACTCTCAGGCCCCTGGGGTACAGGTGCTGTGAGGACCCTGGGCTACAGGTACTCTCAGGCCCCTGGGGTACAGGTGCTGTGAGATCCCTGGGCTACAGTTGCTGTGAGGACCCTGGGCTACAGGTACTCTCAGGCCCCTGGGGTACAGGTGCTGTGAGGACCCTGGGCTACAGGTACTCTCAGGCCCCTGGGGTACGTGTACTGTGAGATCCCTGGGCTACAGGTACTCTCAGGCCCCTGGGGTACGGGTACTGTGAGGTCCCTGGGTTACAGGTACTCTCAGGCCCCTGGGGTACGGGTACTGTGAGATCCCTGGGCTACAGGTACTCTCAGGCCCCTGGGGTACGGGTACTGTGAGGTCCCTGGGTTACAGGTACTCTCAGGCCCCTGGGGTACGGGTACTGTGAGATCCCTGGGCTACAGGTACTCTCAGGCCCCTGGGGTACGGGTATTGTGAGATCCCTGGGCTACAGGTACTCTCAGGCCCCTGGGGTACGGGTACTGTGAGATCCCTGGGTTACAGGTACTCTCAGGCCCCTGGGGTACGGGTACTGAGAGATCCCTGGGCTACAGGTACTCTCAGGCCCCTGGGGTAAGGGTATTGTGAGATCCCTTGGCTACAGGTACTCTCAGGTCCCTGGGGTACGGGTACTGAGAGATCCCTGGGCTACAGGTACTCTCAGGCCCCTGGGGTACGGGTACTGTGAGATCCCTGGGCTACAGGTACTCTCAGGCCCCTGGGGTACGGGTACTGTGAGATCCCTGGGCTACAGGTACTCTCAGGCCCCTGGGGTACGGGTACTGAGAGATCCCTGGGCTACAGGTACTCTCAGGCCCCTGGGGTACGGGTACTGTGAGGTCCCTGGGTTACAGGTACTCTCAGGCCCCTGGGGTACGAGTACTGTGAGATCCCTGGGCTACAGGTACTCTCAGGCCCCTGGGGTACGGGTACTGTGAGGTCCCTGGGTTACAGGTACTCTCAGGCCCCTGGGGTACGGGTACTGTGAGATCCCTGGGCTACAGGTACTCTCAGGCCCCTGGGGTACGGGTACTGTGAGATCCCTGGGCTACAGGTACTCTCAGGCCCCTGGGGTACGGGTATTGTGAGATCCCTGGGCTACAGGTACTCTCAGGCCCCTGGGGTACGGGTACTGTGAGATCCCTGGGCTACAGGTACTCTCAGGCCCCTGGGGTACGGGTACTGTGAGGTCCCTGGGTTACAGGTACTCTCAGGCCCCTGGGGTACGGGTACTGTGAGATCCCTGGGCTACAGGTACTCTCAGGCCCCTGGGGTACGGGTACCGTGAGATTCCTGGGCTACAGGTACTCTCAGGCCCCTGGGGTACGGGTACTGTGAGATCCCTGGGCTACAGGTACTCTCAGGCCCCTGGGGTACAGGTGCTGTGAGGACCCTGGGCTACAGGTGCTGTGAAATCCCTGGGCTACAGGTACTGTGAGATCCCTGGGCTACAGGTACTCTCAGGCCCCTGGGGTACGGGTACTGTGAGATCCCTGGGCTACAGGTACTCTCAGGCCCCTTGGGTACGGGTATTGTGAGATCCCTGGGCTACAGGTGCTCTCAGGCCCCTGGGGTACGGGTACTGTGAGATCCCTGGGCTACAGGTACTCTCAGGCCCCTGGGGTACGGGTACCGTGAGATTCCTGGGCTACAGGTACTCTCAGGCCCCTGGGGTACGAGTACTGTGAGATCCCTGGGCTACAGGTACTCTCAGGCCCCTGGGGTACAGGTGCTGTGAGGACCCTGGGCTACAGGTGCTGTGAAATCCCTGGGCTACAGGTACTGTGAGATCCCTGGGCTACAGGTACTCTCAGGCCCCTGGGGTACGGGTACTGTGAGATCCCTGGGCTACAGGTACTCTCAGGCCCCTGGGGTACGGGTATTGTGAGATCCCTGGGCTACAGGTACTCTCAGGCCCCTGGGGTACGGGTACTGTGAGATCCCTGGGCTACAGGTACTCTCAGGCCCCTGGGGTACGGGTATTGTGAGATCCCTGGGCTACAGGTACTCTCAGGCCCCTGGGGTACGGGTACCGTGAGATTCCTGGGCTACAGGTACTCTCAGGCCCCTGGGGTACGTGTATTGTGAGATCCCTGGGCTACAGGTACTCTCAAGCCCCTGGGGTACAGTTGCTGTGAGGACCCTGGGCTTCAGGTATTGTCAGGCCCCTGGGCTGCAGCCCGTAAAGCCCAGACCTTAATCCGTCCCTGGTTGTGAACACTCCTGATCCTGTTTAACTCGCTTATATACCACTTATATACCACTTATATACCACTTATATACCACTTATATACCACTAAATAAATTTACAAGAATAGATATTTGAAGTTAACGTAGATTTTACAACACATAAGGTTTACTGAACTGGTTAAGTAAGAGAATGTTTCTCTGACACTCTCCTAGCATCTAGCCTGTGTCTAGGTCAACTTCTGATACTCTCCTAGCATCTAGCCTGTGTCTAGGTCAACCTCTGATACTCTCCTAGCATCTAGCCTGTGTCTAGGTCAACCTCTGATACTCTCCTAGCATCTAGCCTGTGTCTAGGTCAACCTCTGATACTCTCCTAGCATCTAGCCTGTGTCTAGGTCAACCTCTGATACTCTCCTAGCATCTAGCCTGTGTCTAGGTCAACCTCTGACACTCTCCTAGCATCTAGCCTGTGTCTAGGTCAACCTCTGACACTCTCCTAGCATCTAGCCTGTGTCTAGGTCAACCTCTGACACTCTCCTAGCATCTAGCTTGTGTCTAGGTCAACCTCTGACACTCTCCTAGCATCTAGCTTGTGTCTAGGTCAACCTCTGACACTCTCCTAGCATCTAGCTTGTGTCTAGGTCAACCTCTGACACTCTCCTAGCATCTAGCCTGTGTCTAGGTCAACCTCTGACACTCTCCTAGCATCTAGCCTGTGTCTAGGTCAACCTCTGACACTCTCCTAGCATCTAGCCTGTGTCTAGGTCAACCTCTGACACTCTCCTAGCATCTAGCCTGTGTCTAGGTCAACCTCTGACACTCTCCTAGCATCTAGCCTGTGTCTAGGTCAACCTCTGACACTCTCCTAGCATCTAGCCTGTGTCTAGGTCAACCTCTGACACTCTCCTAGCATCTACCCTGTGTCTAGGTCAACCTCTGACACTCTCCTAGCATCTAGCCTGTGTCTAGGTCAACCTCTGATACTCTCCTAGCATCTAGCCTGTGTCTAGGTCAACCTCTGACACTCTCCTAGCATCTAGCCTGTGTCTAGGTCAACCTCTGACACTCTCCTAGCATCTAGCCTGTGTCTAGGTCAACCTCTGACACTCTCCTAGCATCTAGCCTGTGTCTAGGTCAACCTCTGATACTCTCCTAGCATCTAGCCTGTGTCTAGGTCAACCTCTGACACTCTCCTAGCATCTAGCCTGTGTCTAGGTCAACCTCTGACACTCTCCTAGCATCTAGCCTGTGTCTAGGTCAACCTCTGACACTCTCCTAGCATCTAGCCTGTGTCTAGGTCAACCTCTGACACTCTCCTAGCATCTAGCCTGTGTCTAGGTCAACCTCTGACACTCTCCTAGCATCTAGCCTGTGTCTAGGTCAACCTCTGACACTCTCCTAGCATCTAGCCTGTGTCTAGGTCAACCTCTGACACTCTCCTAGCATCTAGCCTGTGTCTAGGTCAACCTCTGACACTCTCCTAGCATCTAGCCTGTGTCTAGGTCAACCTCTGACACTCTCCTAGCATCTAGCCTGTGTCTAGGTCAACCTCTGACACTCTCCTAGCATCTAGCCTGTGTCTAGGTCAACCTCTGATACTCTCCTAGCATCTAGCCTGTGTCTAGGTCAACCTCTGACACTCTCCTAGCATCTAGCCTGTGTCTAGGTCAACCTCTGATACTCTCCTAGCATCTAGCCTGTGTCTAGGTCAACCTCTGATACTCTCCTAGCATCTAGCCTGTGTCTAGGTCAACCTCTGATACTCTCCTAGCATCTAGCCTGTGTCTAGGTCAACCTCTGACACTCTCCTAGCATCTAGCCTGTGTCTAGGTCAACCTCTGACACTCTCCTAGCATCTAGCCTAGGTCAACCTCTGACACTCTCCTAGCATCTAGCCTCAACCTCTGAAACCTCTGATACTCTCCTAGCATCTAGCCTGTGTCTAGGTCAACCTCTGATACTCTCCTAGCATCTAGCCTGTGTCTAGGTCAACCTCTGACACTCTCTAGCATCTAGCCTGTGTCTAGGTCAACCACTGACACTCTCCTAGCATCTAGCCTGTGTCTAGGTCAACCTCTGACACTCTCCTAGCATCTAGCCTGTGTCTAGGTCAACCTCTGACACTCTCCTAGCATCTAGCCTGTGTCTAGGTCAACCTCTGACACTCTCCTAGCATCTAGCCTGTGTCTAGGTCAACCTCTGACACTCTCCTAGCATCTAGCCTGTGTCTAGGTCAACCTCTGACACTCTCCTAGCATCTAGCCTGTGTCTAGGTCAACCTCTGACACTCTCCTAGCATCTAGCCTGTGTCTAGGTCAACCTCTGACACTCTCCTAGCATCTAGCCTGTGTCTAGGTCAACCTCTGATACATCTAGCCTGTGTCTAGGTCAACCTCTGACACTGTCCTAGCATCTAGCCTGTGTCTAGGTCAACCTCTGACACTCTCCTAGCATCTAGCCTGTGTCTAGGTCAACCTCTGACACTCTCCTAGCATCTAGCCTGTGTCTAGGTCAACCTCTGACACTCTCCTAGCATCTAGCCTGTGTCTAGGTCAACCTCTGACACTCTCCTAGCATCTAGCCTGTGTCTAGGTCAACCTCTGACACTCTCCTAGCATCTAGCCTGTGTCTAGGTCAACCTCTGACACTCTCCTAGCATCTAGCCTGTGTCTAGGTCAACCTCTGACACTCTCCTAGCATCTAGCCTGTGTCTAGGTCAACCTCTGACACTCTCCTAGCATCTAGCCTGTGTCTAGGTCAACCTCTGACACTCTCCTAGCATCTAGCCTGTGTCTAGGTCAACCTCTGACACTCTCCTAGCATCTAGCCTGTGTCTAGGTCAACCTCTGACACTGTCCTAGCATCTAGCCTGTGTCTAGGTCAACCTCTGACACTCTCCTAGCATCTAGCCTGTGTCTAGGTCAACCTCTGACACTCTCCTAGCATCTAGCCTGTGTCTAGGTCAACCTCTGACACTCTCCTAGCATCTAGCCTGTGTCTAGGTCAACCTCTGACACTCTCCTAGCATCTAGCCTGTGTCTAGGTCAACCTCTGACACTCTCCTAGCATCTAGCCTGTGTCTAGGTCAACCTCTGACACTCTCCTAGCATCTAGCCTGTGTCTAGGTCAACCTCTGACACTCTCCTAGCATCTAGCCTGTGTCTAGATCAACCTCTGACACTCTCCTACTCTCCTAGCATCTGAGCCTGTGTGTCTAGGTCAACCTCTGACACTCTCCTAGCATCTAGCCTGTGTCTAGGTCAACCTCTGACACTCTCCTAGCATCTAGCCTGTGTCTAGGTCAACCTCTGACACTCTCCTAGCATCTAGCCTGTGTCTAGGTCAACCTCTGACACTCTCCTAGCATCTAGCCTGTGTCTAGGTCAACCTCTGACACTGTCCTAGGCCTGTGTCTAGGTCAACCTCTGACACTCTCCTAGCATCTAGCCTGTGTCTAGGTCAACCTCTGACACTCTCCTAGCATCTAGCCTGTGTCTAGGTCAACCTCTGACACTCTCCTAGCATCTAGCCTGTGTCTAGGTCAACCTCTGACACTCTCCTAGCATCTAGCAACCTGTGTCTAGCCTGTGTCTAGGTCAACCTCTGACACTCTCCTAGCATCTAGCCTGTGTCTAGGTCAACCTCTGACACTCTCCTAGCATCTAGCCTGTGTCTAGGTCAACCTCTGACACTCTCCTAGCATCTAGCCTGTGTCTAGGTCAACCTCTGACACTCTCCTAGCATCTAGCCTGTGTCTAGGTCAACCTCTGACACTCTCCTAGCATCTAGCCTGTGTCTAGGTCAACCTCTGACACTCTCCTAGCATCTAGCCTGTGTCTAGGTCAACCTCTGACACTCTCCTAGCATCTAGCCTGTGTCTAGGTCAACCTCTGACACTCTCCTAGCATCTAGCCTGTGTCTAGGTCAACCTCTGACACTCTCCTAGCATCTAGCCTGTGTCTAGGTCAACCTCTGATACTCTCCTAGCATCTAGCCTGTGTCTAGGTCAACCTCTGACACTCTCCTAGCATCTAGCCTGTGACTAGGTCAACCACTGACACTCTCCTAGCATCTAGCCTGTGTGTAGGTCAACCTCTGACACTCCTAGCATCTAGCCTGTGACTAGGTCAACCTCTGACACTCTCCTAGCATCTAGCCTGTGTCTAGGTCAACCTCTGGCACTGTCCTAGCATCTAGCCTGTGTCTAGGTCAACCTCTGACACTCTCCTAGCATCTAGCCTGTGTCTAGGTCAACCTCTGACACTCTCCTAGCATCTAGCCTGTGTCTAGGTCAACCTCTGACACTCTCCTAGCATCTAGCCTGTGTCTAGGTCAACCTCTGACACTCTCCTAGCATCTAGCCTGTGTCTAGGTCAACCTCTGACACTCTCCTAGCATCTAGGTCAACTGTGTCTAGCCTGTCAACCTCTGACACTCTCCTAGCATCTAGCCTGTGTCTAGGTCAACCTCTGACACTCTCCTAGCATCTAGCCTGTGTCTAGGTCAACCTCTGACACTCTCCTAGCATCTAGCCTGTGTCTAGGTCAACCTCTGACACTCTCCTAGCATCTAGCCTGTGTCTAGGTCAACCTCTGACACTCTCCTAGCATCTAGCCTGTGTCTAGGTCAACCTCTGACACTCTCCTAGCATCTAGCCTGTGTCTAGGTCAACCTCTGACACTCTCCTAGCATCTAGCCTGTGTCTAGGTCAACCTCTGACACTCTACTAGCATCTAGCCTAGGTGTCTAGCATCTAGCCTCAACCTCTGACACTCTCCTAGCATCTAGCCTGTGTCTAGGTCAACCTCTGACACTCTCCTAGCATCTAGCCTGTGTCTAGGTCAACCTCTGACACTCTCCTAGCATCTAGCCTGTGTCTAGGTCAACCTCTGACACTCTAGTAGCATCTAGCCTGTGTCTAGGTCAACCTCTGACACACTCCTAGCATCTAGCCTGTGTCTAGGTCAACCTCTGACACTCTCCTAGCATCTAGCTTGTGTCTAGGTCAACCTCTGACACTCTCCTAGCATCTAGCCTGTGTCTAGGTCAACCTCTGACACTCCTAGCTCTAGCCTAGCATCTAGCATCTAGTGTGTCTAGGTCAACCTCTGGCACTCTCCTAGCATCTAGCCTGTGTCTAGGTCAACCTCTGACACTCTCCTAGCATCTAGCCTGTGTCTAGGTCAACCTCTAGCATCTAGCCTGTGTCTAGGTCAACCTCTGACACTCTCCTAGCATCTAGCCTGTGTCTAGGTCAACCTCTGACACTCTCCTAGCATCTAGCCTGTGTCTAGGTCAACCTCTGACACTCTCCTAGCATCTAGCCTGTGTCTAGGTCAACCTCTGACACTCTCCTAGCATCTAGCCTGTGTCTAGGTCAACCTCTGACACTCTCCTAGCATCTAGCCTGTGTCTAGGTCAACCTCTGACACTCTCCTAGCATCTAGCCTGTGTCTAGGTCAACCTCTGACACTCTCCTAGCATCTAGCCTGTGTCTAGGTCAACCTCTGACACTCTCCTAGCATCTAGCCTGTGTCTAGGTCAACCTCTGACACTCTCCTAGCATCTAGCCTGTGTCTAGGTCAACCTCTGACACTCTCCTAGCATCTAGCCTGTGTCTAGATCAACCTCTGACACTCTCCTAGCATCTAGCCTGTGTCTAGGTCAACCTCTGACACTCTCCTAGCATCTAGCCTGTGTCTAGGTCAACCTCTGACACTCTCCTAGCATCTAGCCTGTGTCTAGGTCAACCTCTGACACTCTCCTAGCATCTAGCCTGTGTCTAAGTCAACCTCTGACACTCTCCTAGCATCTAGCCTGTGTCTAGGTCAACCTCTGACACTCTCCTAGCATCTAGCCTGTGTCTAGGTCAACCTCTGACACTCTCCTAGCATCTAGCCTGTGTCTAAGTCAACCTCTGACACTCTCCTAGCATCTAGCCTGTGTCTAAGTCAACCTCTGACACTCTCCTAGCATCTAGCCTGTGTCTAGGTCAACCTCTGACACTCTCCTAGCATCTAGCCTGTGTCTAGGTCAACCTCTAACATTTCTACCTCGGAGCCCTTTTTTTAGTCCTTTATGAGGATATTTATAGTGAGGTTAAGACAAGGAGAGAGGAAACTTACAGAAGTTTGGGAAATTTAATTATAATAGGTGTGTAGTGTAAATATTTGCAACTAAATGACGTGAGTTTTTCTGGAAGATGCAACTTACACAAGCCCAGATTGTGTGTGAATGGTAGACAGTACCGACAAGATGCATAATTAGACACGTGTGCAACATCTGGGTACCTTTGTGTTAAAGTCAGTGGAGGGCAAAACGTCTACAGTAAAGACACACGTGTTTTATTTATCAACTTGCAGGTTTTGTAAATGATTTTTCAAAATTTAACTGTGTTTTCAAGCATGTTATTGTAAATCCGGATGTTACAAAATGTGATATATGTTAAGCGAAGGCATTTCCAGAGAATACTGGAAGATCCAGCATCTAGCCTGTGACTGGTTTCGTAACAGTTATCCTGTAAAATGTGGCTTCTCGGTAGCACTTTTGGATTGCAACTGGATGAGTACACAAAAGTACTAGCATAACTAATATAAACTAGTAGACTCAGAATAAGGCTGACAAACCAAGCAGGTTGCTAACTAACTTCTACCATCACAGAGGACAAAGAACGATCCTGCCCGATAAAGGAGCAGGAACGACTGGAATATAGAGATACAAACACGACCTAACTGGGGGACAACATTGTCTTTCTAAATGCCACAAAAGTCCCAAATTACTGAATCTGAGTTCAGCAACTTCCAAATTCTGATAACGACATTGAGTAGATACCAATCAGAGATACGTGTAGAATTAGACTCTAAACCTGGATCGCAATGTCTCCCAACAAACCATACCCCCGGCCGGGATTGAACCCGCGGTCATAGAGTCTCAAAACTCCAGCCCGTCTCCCAACACAATCAAATGTAAGTCAAGTGTCACTAATTCTGGTATAAACCATGTTGATGCCAGCAAAGTGGTTTAGAACACGTTAGCAAACATCAAAATATATTAGAAAATATGACCAAGGTCCTAGAACCGAAGCGTCTTCTAATAAGTTCTAGTGTTCGCTTACGTGTCTTTCTAAATCACTAATTCTGTATAAATATTTGACATAGGTCCACGGAGGACAAGACGTGCTGGCTATGTCTCAGCTCACTGAGGAGTGCATTGTTAATATGGGTTTATATTTGTGAGTAGTTGAGCAGGTAGCAGGAGAGGTTAGAACTGCTGAGGTTGAATACCTGGTCACAGACCGGGCCCTCCCGGCCCGGTCTGTGACCAGGTCTCATAACAAGATCTGTCACTTATACCAAGACTGTAAAGTATTATTTGTTACGTCTACCAAGGCTGTAAATTATGATTTGGTACGTCAACCAAGGCTGTAAATTATGATTTGGTACGTCAACCAAGGCTGTAAATTATGATTTGGTACGTCAACCAAGGCTGTAAATTATGATTTGGTACGTCAACCAAGGCTGTAAATTATGATTTGGTACGTCAACCAAGGCTGTAAATTATGATTTGGTACGTCAACCAAGGCTGTCAAGCCAGATCTGTCACTGTTAACGAGGCCGTGAACCAAGACAGTAACTGTGGTACCTGCAGGTAGGAAGGTACACAAGATACCCGACGACCAAAAGCATCAGTATGATAGCAAATTATCTTCCAGTTGCAGAACTGCAACATTATATTCACATCCTGTCTGCTCGTTTTAGCTAAATATATGAAATATTATACTCTAAAATATCGTATTTTTATTTTAGTTATTAACGAAAATAAGTATTGCAGAATAATAAATAGAGAGAGAGAGAGAGAGCGCTGGATGTAAATTAGTGAGAGGCGGGAGAGTACCAGACGAGCCTGGACTATGGTCGGGTTCTGGTAAAAGAAGAGCTCTGGGAGCTCATCAGAGGTCGTGGACTGGGTCGTGGGGGCGTTGACCCCCCGAACACCCTCACGGTATACCTTCCAGGTATACCCTCCAGGTATACAGTCGGTTCTGTCTGTTCTTGTGTAGCTGACATTAGCAGTAATCTTATCAAATTTAAAATAAATTGATAATATGCTCTGTGAAGGAAATATATCTCGATCAAAGGGCAAGAAGGGGGCTATGCCCCCCTCTACGCTCCTATACTGGAGGTGCAGGTGCAGACTAAGGGGGTCAAGACCCCTCCTCCTTTCCATTAGCAGAGATGAATGGAGATCTTAACGTCTAGTAACAAGAGAAATAACATAATCCCTCGTGCAGCATCTGGACCAGATTCATAGACTTTTTGCCTAAAGAAGTGCAACATAGCCATGGCACAAGCACTCAGTATTTCCCGGGGAAATAACGTCGATCTCTAGTCAGACACAGATTTACAGGGTGTTTCAAAAACTTAGACTTAATTTCAAAGGGATGTATATCACGATCGGATCCTCATTTTGAAACACCTTGTATTTCCACGAGATAGTGTTTGTAAATAACAGAAAAAGGCACAATACCGTGACTGGAACGATACACAAATAACCTGCACATAAAAGAGAGAAGCTTACGACGACGTTTCGGTCCGACTTGGACCATTGACTTTGTAAATGGTCCAAGTCGGACCGAAACGTCGTCGTCACCTTCTATGTGCGGGTTATTTGTGTATAGTGTTTGTGCCGGGATGGGTAACATCCATTTGTGCATGTGGAAAGTTGATGGTTATGCAGTGCATTACCCTTGTGGGTTTAGCACTTGTGATTGTAATATGCAGAACATTTCGGGCACATGCAGAGCACCTTCAAGAGTGCAGACATAACTCCTTTGTATAACAGAGGTAACAGAGACCTAGACAAATATTACAGACCAGTAACACTAACATAATATAAAGGTCTCTGAAAGAGTGATGGGTGATGTCAGGAAACAGGACAAGTGTTTCCTGACACTGGTCTTAGTTATATGATGGTAAGATTGGTCAGGAAACAGTACAAGTGTTTCCTGACACTGGTCTTAGTTATATGATGGTAAGATTGGTCAGGAAACAGTACAAGTGTTTCCTGACACTGGTCTTAGTTATATGATGGTAAGATTGGTCAGGAAACAGTACAAGTGTTTCCTGACACTGGTCTTAGTTATATGATGGTAAGATTGGTCAGGAAACAGTACAAGTGTTTCCTGACACTGGTCTTAGTTATATGATGGTAAGATTGGTTAGGAAACAGTACAAGTGTTTCCTGACACTGGTCTTAGTTATATGATGGTAAGATTGGTCAGGAAACAGTACAAGTGTTTCCTGACACTGGTCTTAGTTATATGATGGTAAGATTGGTCAGGAAACAGTACAAGTGTTTCCTGACACTGGTCTTAGTTATATGATGGTAAGATTGGTCAGGAAACAGTACAAGTGTTTCCTGACACTGGTCTTAGTTATATGATGGTAAGATTGGTCAGGAAACAGTACAAGTGTTTCCTGACACTGGTCTTAGTTATATGATGGTAAGATTGGTCAGGAAACAGTACAAGTGTTTCCTGACACTGGTCTTAGTTATATGATGGTAAGATTGGTCAGGAAACAGTACAAGTGTTTCCTGACACTGGTCTTAGTTATATGATGGTAAGATTGGTCAGGAAACAGGACAAGTGTTTCCTGACGCTGGTCTTAGTTTTATGATGGTAAGATTGGTCAGGAAACAGGACAAGTGTTTCCTGACACTGGTCTTAGTTATATGATGGTAAGATTGGTCAGGAAACAGTACAAGTGTTTCCTGACGCTGGTCTTAGTTATATGATGGTAAGATTGGTCAGGAAACAGTACAAGTGTTTCCTGACGCTGGTCTTAGTTATATGATGGTAAGATTGGTCAGGAAACAGGACAAATCTCTGGAAAATCTCTGGAAACCGGTTCCAGGTATATCACAGGTGGTTGGTAGTGGTTATGATCGTCAGGTTTGCAGGTGTTAAAGCATAGCTTCTGGCCCCGCCTTTCAACTTGAGGACGGGGTGTTTGAGGAGGTTGACTGCTGACGATTTGCGGGGTCACTGACCCTACTGCCAGATCACAGACCAGGTCACAGGCAAGGTCACAGAGCTGGTCACAGGTAAGGTCACAGAGCTGGTCACAGGCAAGGTCACAGAGCTGGTGACAAGTCACAAACTAGGTTACAGAGCAGGTCACAAACCAGGCCACAGGCCAGATCTCGTTGCTGACCTGATCAACCAGGCAGTTCTAACAGCTCACAGACCAATATATGCACCACAGCCTGGCTGATCCGCAGCCAAAAGAACTGGTGAAGTTCCATCTTGAAGGCAGCCAGGAGTGTGTTGGAAATTCCCCATATGAATAATGGGTGAGTCTTGGTCCCTTTACACTTATTGAGTTGCCTTTTGGTATTCTGAGTGCACTTATGCTTTTCATTGAGATGATTTTGCACTGTCTGCCGAGTCTCTTGCTTGATTAGGGAGTAATTTCAGTGTGCAGATTTGATACCAATCCCTCTAGTATTTTTAAAGAATTCCTATAATTTGCCTTGCCTACACTCCAGGGATTAGCAATTTAAGGGGTTGAAGGTGTTCTCTATAATTAAGGTTAAATAGAAGATAGTGAATGTTGTGTGTACATTCTCGAGGTCTATAATTTTGTGTGTGTGTGTGTGTGTGTGTGTGTGTGTGTGTGTGTGTGTGTGTGTGTGTGTGTTCAGCTGTCTGTACTCGCCTATTTGTGGTTGCAAGGGTCGAATTACAGTTCCTGGCGCCGCCTCTTCGCTGGTCGCTACTAGGTCCACTCTCTCCCTGCTCCATGAGCTTTATCATGCCTCTTCTTAAAGCTATGTATGGTTCCTGCCTCCACTACATCACTCTCCAGGCTATTCCACTTCCTGACAACTCTATGACTGAAGAAATACTTCCTAACATCCCTGTGACTTATCTGAGTCTTCAACTTCCAGTTGTGACACCTTGTTGCTGTGTCCCCTCCCTGGAACATCCTGTCTTTGTCCACCTTGTCTATACCGCGCAGTATTTTATGTCGTTATCGTGTGTGTGTGTGTGTGTGTGTGTGTGTGTGTGTGTGTGTGTGTGTGTGTGTGTGTGTGTGTGTGTGTGTGTGTGTACTCACCTAGTTGAGGTTGCGGGGGTCGAGTCCAAAATCCTGGTCCCTGGCCCCAAGCTCCTGTGTGTGTGTGTGTGTGTGTGTGTGTGTGTGTGTGTGTAATGAGGGCGTGTGGTGGTGTTCCAGGTTGCAGAGTATAATGATCACACCAGTACAATGAAGCTTTCTATAACAATGTGTGAGCTCAGAAGTATTGGTAATGAAGCCTCTCTCTCTCTCTCTCTCTCTCTCTCTCTCTCTCTCTCTCTCTCTCTCTCTCTCTCTCTCTCTCTCTCTCTCTCTCTCTTTTTACAGCACTGGGCCTTCATACATTCATCACAGTGTGTGTGGATGAGGTCCATCATCAAAGCTTACGTGCGGTAGTGAACCTGTCCATACGCACACTGAGTGTGTGTGTGTGTGTGTGTGTGTGTGTGTGTGTGTGTGTGTGTGTGTGTGTGTGTCACTGTGGAACCTTCCGCCACTACCAGTGATACTGCTGTCTACCACCAGTACTATTATACTCTCACTACTGCTTCTACTGCTGCCACACTGCTACCTTGATTGATTCTCCAGGAACTGCGTCCTGACACGGGTCTTAATCCTACGATGACCCATCTTGAGGATCTCGCAGATGTCAATATAATTCAGTTGTTCTGTGGCCACAATCAGGGTCTTGCTGTAGTCCCTGACTTACACGACAAAACATTTTATATGCAACAGTTGGCTGAGGCCATCAGACCCGCCATCTTTGTCCTGTGTTGGACGGTAGAGTAAATTTACAAATAAACGCATGCAATCTGTTTTGTTCATTGCGCATATGTTCACGACGGTCTTCACAGTAGTTCTGAATGTCTTTGTTTCTTCTGAGTCTATCAGGTCGCATATATCAGTGAAACATGATAGTCGACAACATTTGATGGCTTAGGGGTAATACGGAATGTCCAGCAATGCTCTCTTGGACTACAGTGTTCCTCAGTGGTGACTTGTTTGTGCTGAGGTTGACTCGTTGGCTGTAGTCCAGCAGCATCGGGCTTTCTGGCTGCTGTGGTTGGGTGAGAATTTGAGACAGTATCGGAAGCTGGCTGAGCAAGGGCACGACCCCGTCGTTTTCTCGGCTTCCTTCGTCGCTGTGGCCGGGGAAGTTGCTCTGGATTCCGTGTTACTGTAGCCTCCTCTTAGACGAGGCTGCTGCTCGGTGCTGATCGTTTTATTTGATATTGGAGGCTGGACAGTCGGGGTTCTCCCTGCTGCCTTGACACTGCGGAACCTCTCCGGACAGTGCAAGTTCCAGGCATGATGCTTCTTGCTGTAATTCGGACATCTAGGAGGTTCCGCAGCTTCACCTCTCCTCCGTTTACTCAAGCAGTCTTTGATGGGGTGAGACCCGCTACAGATGCCACATATTTCCTTAAACTGGCATCGGGCGCTGATGGGGTTGTACCTATGGCGCCTAAAGCACCTCAAAGGTTCTGGGTTGTACGTCCTAACCTGGTCTTTTCCCCAGTAACCGAGATCCAGTTGAGCCGGGAGAAGTCCTTTATGTTGGATCAAAACCTGCCTCGTAGGTACATTGCAGTCCTTCTTGGCTCAGAGTCACATAGCTTTCAGAATGTTTATTACTGTGGATTGCAGCAAGAGGCTTGTCTAGTGGATAGTGCATTAATGTTCCTTTTATCACCTGCTATGGATTTTAGTTTTGTTAGGACAAGCGGTGATTCCAGGTCGTTCATCTGCAATACTGTGTTTCGGGCAGTGAGAATAATCCCCTTTCAGATTTGGAGACACTGATATCTTCAGGCCGTATTTCCTCTCGAGGTGAAGTATAGCAGAGTACTGGGTGTCGCGGTGTCCCTTGCTTATCAACCTAAACTTGTTACCAGCAGATGGGTTGGCTTGCCCGATCTCAGGCAAAATAACATTGTGTCCTCGAGGGCCTCAGGGCTCCTGCTATCTGCCAACCCTCTAAATCTTATCTCATTGGCCAGGCTGGTTTCACTTGCTTCACTGTTCCATGAATCCGGGGAGTCATGTGAATGATCTGGCCGGTTCTTCGTCAGAACTGCGCCACACATTTCCAATCCGAATCCTCGGTTGAGTCCTTCGGCCATTGTGACCTCTTGTGGAAGATACCAAGTGCTTCACTGTGTCTATCTCGTGGCTCTGTGGATAGATGTCTTCTCTGTCCAGAGTGATGTGTCACTTCTACCACTAGTAGTAGTATTAGTAGTACTATTTATTAATAGTAGAAGTAGTTTACTAACGCTCTTGCTAGTACGTTTCACAAAACTACGTTTACTACCACAATAGCTATTACTGTTACTATCACTACTAGTAGCATTACTGTTACTACTATCACTGCTAGTAGTATTACTGTTACTATCACTGCTAGTAGTATTACTGTTACTATCACTGCTAGTAGTATTACTGTTACTATCACTGCTAGTAGTATTACTGTTATAATCACTGCTAGTAGTATTACTGTTATCACTGCTAGTAGTATTACTGCTACTATCACTGCTAGTAGTATTACTATTACTATCACTGCTAGTAGTATTACTGTTATAATCACTGCTAGTAGTATTACTATTACTATCACTGCTAGTAGTATTACTGTTACTATCACTGCTAGTAGTATTACTGCTATCACTGCTAGTAGTATTACTGTTACTATCACTGCTAGTAGTATTACTGTTACTATCACTACTAGTAGTATCACTGTTACTATCGCTACTAGTAGTATCACTGTTACTATCACTACTAGTAGTATCGCTGTTACTGTCACTACTAGTAGTATCACTGTTACTGACACTACTAGTAGTATCACTGTTACTATTACTGCTAGTAGTATTACTGTTACCACTATCACTACTAGTAGTATCACTGTTACTATTACTGCTAGTAGTATTACTGTTACTATCACTGCTAGTAGTATTACTGTTACTATTACTGCTAGTAGTATTACTGTTACTATCACTGCTAGTAGTATTAATGTTACTATCACTGCTAGTAGTATTACTGTTACTATCACTGCTAGTAGTAGTACTGTTACTATCACTGCTAGTAGTATTACTGTTACTATCACTGCTAGTAGTATTACTGTTATAATCACTGCTAGTAGTATTACTGCTACTATCACTGCTAGTAGTATTACTATTACTATCACTGCTAGTAGTATTACTGTTATAATCACTGCTAGTAGTATTACTGCTACTACTATCACTGCTAGTATTACTACTATCACTGCTAGTATTACTACTATCACTGCTAGTATTACTACTATCACTGCTAGTAGTATTACTGTTACTATCACTACTAGTAGTATCACTGTTACTATCGCTACTAGTAGTATCACTGTTACTATCACTACTAGTAGTATCGCTGTTACTGTCACTACTAGTAGTATCACTGTTACTGACACTACTAGTAGTATCACTGTTACTATTACTGCTAGTAGTATTACTGTTACCACTATCACTACTAGTAGTATCACTGTTACTATTACTGCTAGTAGTATTACTGTTACTATTACTGCTAGTAGTATTACTGTTACTATCACTGCTAGTAGTATTACTGTTACTATCACTGCTAGTAGTATTACTGTTACTATCACTGCTAGTAGTATTACTGTTACTATCACTGCTAGTAGTATTACTGTTACTATCACTGCTAGTAGTATTACTGTTACTATCACTGCTAGTAGTATTACTGTTATAATCACTGCTAGTAGTATTACTGCTACTATCACTGCTAGTAGTATTACTATTACTATCACTGCTAGTAGTATTACTGTTATAATCACTGCTAGTAGTATTACTGTTACTATCACTGCTAGTAGTATTACTGCTACTATCACTGCTAGTAGTATTACTTGTTACTATCACTGCTAGTAGTATTACTGTTACTATCACTACTAGTAGTATCACTGTTACTATCGCTACTAGTAGTATCACTGTTACTATCACTACTAGTAGTATCGCTGTTACTGACACTACTAGTAGTATCACTGTTACTATTACTGCTAGTAGTATTACTGTTACCACTATCACTACTAGTAGTATCACTGTTACTATTACTGCTAGTAGTATTACTGTTACCACTATCACTACTAGTAGTATCACTGCTACTATTACTGCTAGTAGTATTACTGTTACCACTATCACTAGTAGTAGTTTTACTAATAATAACACCATTACTAGTACTACCTCGACTACTTTCTTACTACTATTACTACCACTATACTATTACTGCTATTACTAATACTATAGATATTACTGATACTAGTATTACTGTTACTACTAATACTGATACTATTACTGATACTACTATTACTACCACCTCCACTACTAATAATTAAAATTAATAATATATCACAAACATAATCCGAACAAGAATAATAATAATAATAATAATAATAATAATAATAATAATAATAATAATAATAATAATCAATGTTGATTAATTAATTACAAAACTATCGTTCATGGTAGAGATTAATTCTCATTTTAATAACTGAAGCGCTTTGAGACTAAATAATTTCCAGCCCAAATTATCATAATGTTTATGGAATAATTTTTTTAACGATGGTAAGCCAGAGTATTAATTACCCTCTGAGATAATTGCTCTCGTTCCTAATTGGTGTTATATTGACAGGTAATTAAGCATGTTTTGTGGGTTGATTGCTAAGAGGAATTAGTTGAGTTGGAGGTTGAGAAAGTTGTCTTGAAGGTTGAGAAAGTTGTCTTGGAGGTTGAGAAAGTTGTCTTGAAGGTTGAGAAAGTTGTCTTGGAGGTTGAGAAAGTTGTCTTGAAGGTTGAGAAAGTTGTCTTGGAGGTTGAGAAAGTTGTCTTGAAGGTTGAGAAAGTTGTCTTGATGGAGAAAGTTGTCTTGAAGGTTGAGAAAGTTGTCTTGAAGGTTGAGTAAGTTGTCTTGAAGTTTGAGAAAGTTGTCTTGAATGTTGAGAAAGTTGTCTTGAAGGTTGAGAAAGTTGTCTTGAAGGTTGAGAAAGTTGTCTTGAAGGTTGAGAAAGTTGTCTTGAAGGTTGAGAAAGTTGTCTTGAAGGTTGAGAAAGTTGTCTTGAAGGTTGAGAAAGTTGTCTTGAAGGTTGAGAAAGTTGTCTTGATGGAGAAAGTTGTTTTGAAGGTTGAGAAAGTTGTCTTGAAGGTTGAGAAAGTTGTCTTGGAGGTTGAGAAAGTTGTCTTGAAGGTTAAGAAAGTTGTCTTGAAGGCTGAGAAAGTTGTCTTGATGGAGAAAGTTGTCTTGAAGGTTGAGAAAGTTGTCTTGAAGGTTGAGAAAGTTGTCTTGATGGAGAAAGTTGTCTTGAAGGTTGAGAAAGTTGTCTTGAAGGTTGAGTAAGTTGTCTTGAAGATGGAGAAAGTTGTCTTGATGGAGAAAGTTGTCTTGAAGGTTGAGAAAGTTGTCTTGAAGGTTGAGAAAGTTGTCTTGAAGGTTGAGAAAGTTGTCTTGAAGGTTGAGAAAGTTGTCTTGAAGGTTGAGAAAGTTGTCTTGAAGATGAAGAAAGTTGTCTTGAAGGCTGAGAAAGTTGTCTTGATGGAGAAAGTTGTCTTGAAGGTTGAGAAAGTTGTCTTGAAGGTTGAGAAAGTTGTCTTGATGGAGAAAGTTGTCTTGAAGGTTGAGAAAGTTGTCTTGAAGGTTAAGAAAGTTGTCTTGGAGGTTGAGAAAGTTGTCTTGAAGGTTAAGAAAGTTGTCTTGAAGGCTGAGAAAGTTGTCTTGATGGAGAAAGTTGTCTTGAAGGTTGAGAAAGTTGTCTTGAAGGTTGAGAAAGTTGTCTTGATGGAGAAAGTTGTCTTGAAGGTTGAGAAAGTTGTCTTGAAGGTTGAGTAAGTTGTCTTGAAGATGGAGAAAGTTGTCTTGATGGAGAAAGTTGTCTTGAAGGTTGAGAAAGTTGTCTTGAAGGTTGAGTAAGTTGTCTTGAAGATGGAGAAAGTTGTCTTGAAGGTTGAGAAAGTTGTCTTGAAGGTTGAGAAAGTTGTCTTGAAGGTTAAGAAAGTTGTCTTGAAGGCTGAGAAAGTTGTCTTGATGGAGAAAGTTGTCTTGAAGGTTGACAAAGTTGTCTTGAAGGTTGAGAAAGTTGTCTTGATGGAGAAAGTTGTCTTGAAGGTTGAGAAAGTTGTCTTGAAGGTTGAGAAAGTTGTCTTGAAGGTTAAGAAAGTTGTCTTGGAGGTTGAGAAAGTTGTCTTGAAGGTTAAGAAAGTTGTCTTGAAGGCTGAGAAAGTTGTCTTGATGGAGAAAGTTGTCTTGAAGGTTGAGAAAGTTGTCTTGAAGGTTGAGAAAGTTGTCTTGAAGGTTGAGAAAGTTGTCTTGAAGGTTGAGAAAGTTGTCTTGAAGGTTGAGAAAGTTGTCTTGAAGGTTGAGAAAGTTGTCTTGAAGGTTAAGAAAGTTGTCTTGGAGGTTGAGAAAGTTGTCTTGAAGGTTAAGAAAGTTGTCTTGAAGGCTGAGAAAGTTGTCTTGATGGAGAAAGTTGTCTTGAAGGTTGAGAAAGTTGTCTTGAAGGTTTAGAAAGTTGTCTTGATGGAGAAAGTTGTCTTGAAGGTTGAGAAAGTTGTCTTGAAGGTTGAGAAAGTTGTCTTGAAGGTTAAGAAAGTTGTCTTGGAGGTTGAGAAAGTTGTCTTGAAGGTTAAGAAAGTTGTCTTGAAGGCTGAGAAAGTTGTCTTGATGGAGAAAGTTGTCTTGAAGGTTGAGAAAGTTGTCTTGAAGGTTGACAAAGTTGTCTTGAAGGTTGAGAAAGTTGTCTTGAAGGTTAAGAAAGTTGTCTTGAAGGTTGAGAAAGTTGTCTTGATGGAGAAAGTTGTCTTGAAGGTTGAGAAAGTTGTCTTGAAGGTTGAGAAAGTTGTCTTGAAGGTTGAGAAAGTTGTCTTGAAGATGAAGAAAGTTGTCTTGAAGGTTGAGAAAGTTGTCTTGAAGGTTGAGAAAGTTGTCTTGAAGGTTGAGAAAGTTGTCTTGAAGATGAAGAAAGTTGTCTTGAAGGTTGAGAAAGTTGTCTTGAAGGTTGAGAAAGTTGTCTTGAAGGTTGAGAAAGTTGTCTTGAAGGTTGAGAAAGTTGTCTTGAAGGTTGAGAAAGTTGTCTTGAAGGTTGAGAAAGTTGTCTTGAAGGTTGAGAAAGTTGTCTTGAAGGTTGAGAAAGGTGTCTTGAAGGTTGAGAAAGTTGTCTTGAAGGTTGAGAAAGTTGTCTTGAAGGTTGAGAAAGTTGTCTTGAAGGTTGAGAAAGTTGTCTTGAAGGTTGAGAAAGTTGTCTTGAAGGTTGAGAAAGTTGTCTTGAAGGTTGAGAAAGTTGTCTTGAAGGTTGAGAAAGTTGTCTTGAAGGTTGAGAAAGTTGTCTTGAAGGTTGAGAAAGTTGTCTTGAAGGTTGAGAAAGTTGTCTGGAAGGTTGAGAAAGTTGTCTTGAAGGTTGAGAAAGTTGTCTTGAAGGTTGAGAAAGTTGTCTTGAAGGTTGAGAAAGTTGTCTTGAAGGTTGAGAAAGTTGTCCTGAAGATGGAGAAAGTTGTCTTGAAGATGGAGAAAGTTGTCTTGAAGGTTGAGAAAGTTCTATTGAACATGGAGAAAGTTGTCTTGAAGGTTGAGAAAGTTGTCTTGAAGGTTGAGAAAGTTGTCTTGAAGGTTGAGAAAGTTGTCTTGATGGAGAAAGTTGTCTTGAAGGTTGAGTAAGTTGTCTTGAAGGTTGAGTAAGTTGTCTTCAAGATGGAGAAAGTTGTCTTGAAGGCTGAGAAAGTTGTCTTGAAGGTTGAGAAAGTTGTCTTGAAGGTTGAGTAAGTTGTCTTGAAGATGGAGAAAGTTGTCTTGAAGGCTGAGAAAGTTGTCTTGAAAGTTGAGAAAGTTGTCTTGATGGAGAAAGTTGTCTTGAAGGTTGAGAAAGTTCTCTTGAAGATTGAGAAAGTTCTCTTGAAGATGGAGAAAGTTGTCTTGAAGATGGAGAAAGTTGTCTTGAAGATTGAGAAAGTTCTCTTGAAGGTTGAGAAAGTTGTCTTGATGGAGAAAGTTGTCTTGAAGGTTGAGTAAGTTGTCTTGAAGGTTGAGTAAGTTGTCTTGAAGATGGAGAAAGTTGTCTTGAAGGCTGAGAAAGTTGTCTTGAAGGTTGAGAAAGTTGTCTTGAAGGTTGAGAAAGTTGTCTTGAAGATTGAGTAAGTTGTCTTGAAGGTTGAGAAAGTTGTCTTGAAGGTTGAGAAAGTTGTCTTGAAGGTTGAGTAAGTTGTCTTGAAGATGGAAAAAGTTGTCTTGAAGGCTGAGAAAGTTGTCTTGAAGGTTGAGAAAGTTGTCTTGATGGAGAAAGTTGTCTTGAAGGTTGAGAAAGTTGTCTTGAAGGCTGAGAAAGTTGTCTTGAAGGTTGAGAAAGTTGTCTTGATGGAGAAAGTTGTCTTGAAGGTTGAGATAGTTGTCTTGAAGGTTGAGAAAGTTGTCTTGAAGGTTGAGAAAGTTGTCTTGAAGGCTGAGAAAGTTGTCTTGAAGGCTGAGAAAGTTGTCTTGAAGGCTGAGAAAGTTGTCTTGAAGGTTGAGAAAGTTGTCTTGAAGGCTGAGAAAGTTGTCTTGAAGGCTGAGAAAGTTGTCTTGAAGGTTGAAAAAGTTGTCTTGAAGGCTGAGAAAGTTGTCTTGAAGGCTGAGAAAGTTGTCTTGAAGGTTGAGAAAGTTGTCTTGAAGGTTGAGAAAGTTGTCTTGATGGAGAAAGTTGTCTTGAAGGTTGAGAAAGTTGTCTTGAAGGTTGAGAAAGTTGTCTTGAAGGTTGAGTAAGTTGTCTTGAAGATGGAGAAAGTTGTCTTGAAGGTTGAGAAAGTTGTCTTGAAGGTTGAGAAAGTTGTCTTGAAGGTTGAGAAAGTTGTCTTGAAGATTGAGAAAGTTGTCTTGAAGATTGAGAAAGTTGTCTTGAAGATTAAGAAAGTTGTCTTGAAGATTTAGAAAGTTGTCTTGAAGGTTGAGAAAGTTGTCTTGAATTTTGAGAAAGTTGTCTTGAAGATGGAGAAAGTTGTCTTGAAGGTTGAGAAAGTTGTCTTGAATTTTGAGAAAGTTGTCTTGAAGATGGAGAAAGTTGTCTTGAAGATGGAGAAAGTTGTCTTGAAGATTGAGAAAGTTGTCTTGAAGATTGAGAAAGTTGTCTTGAAGATTGAAAAAAAATTCTTAAGGGATAACAAAGTTGTCTTGAAAAATGTTATAATTGTCTTTAAGAGGAAGAAAATTGTGTTTAAACACACAAACTGACTAATAGTAGTCTGGCTTAGGCTTGGTTACAAGTACTTCTGACAGTGTGGTGTTGTAGTAGTCTGGCTTAGGCTTGGTTACCAGTACTTCTGACAGTGTGGTGTTGTAGTAGTCTGGCTTAGGCTTGGTTACAAGTACTTCTGACAGTGTGGTGTTGTAGTAGCCTGGCTTAGGCTTGGTTACAAGTACTTCTGACAGTGTGGTGTTGTAGTAGTCTGGCTTAGGCTTGGTTACAAGTACTTCTGACAGTGTGGTGTTGTAGTAGTCTGGCTTAGGCTTGGTTACAAGTACTTCTGACAGTGTGGTGTTGTAGTAGCCTGGCTTAGGCTTGGTTACAACTACTTCTGACAGTGTGGTGTTGCAGTAGTCTGGCTTAGGCTTGGTTACAAGAACTTCTGACAGTGTGGTGTTGTAGTAGCCTGGCTTAGGCTTGGTTACTAGTACTTCTGACAGTGTGGTGTTGTAGTAGTCTGGCTTAGGCTTGGTTACAAGTACTTCTGACAGTGTGGTGTTGTAGTAGCCTGGCTTAGGCTTGGTTACAAGTACTTCTGACAGTGTGGTGTTGTAGTAGCCTGGCTTAGGCTTGGTTACAAGTACTTCTGACAGTGTGGTGTTGTAGTAGCCTGGCTTAGGCTTGGTTAGAAGTACTTCTGACAGTGTGGTGTTGTAGTAGCCTGGCTTAGGCTTGGTTACAAGTACTTCTGACAGTGTGGTGTTGTAGTAGCCTGGCTTAGGCTTGGTTACAAGTACTTCTGACAGTGTGGTGTTGTAGTAGTCTGGCTTAGGCTTGGTTACAAGTACTTCTGACAGTGTGGTGTTGTAGTAGTCTGGCTTAGGCTTGGTTACAAGTACTTCTGACAGTGTGGTGTTGTAGTAGTCTGGCTTAGGCTTGGTTACAAGTACTTCTGACAGTGTGGTGTTGTAGTAGTCTGGCTTAGGCTTGGTTACAAGTACTTCTGACAGTGTGGTGTTGTAGTAGTCTGGCTTAGGCTTGGTTACAAGTACTTCTGACAGTGTGGTGTTGTAGTAGCCTGGCTTAGGCTTGGTTACAAGTACTTCTGACAGTGTGGTGTTGTAGTAGCCTGGCTTAGGCTTGGTTACAAGTACTTCTGACAGTCTGGTGTTGTAGTAGCCTGGCTTAGGCTTGGTTACAAGTACTTCTGACAGTGTGGTGTTGTAGTAGCCTGGCTTAGGCTTGGTTACAAGTACTTCTGACAGTGTGGTGTTGTAGTAGTCTGGCTTAGGCTTGGTTACAATACTTCTGACAGTGTGGTGTTGTAGTAGTCTGGCTTAGGCTTGGTTACAAGTACTTCTGACAGTGTGGTGTTGTAGTAGTCTGGCTTAGGCTTGGTTACAAGTACTTCTGACAGTGTGGTGTTGTAGTAGCCTGGCTTAGGCTTGGTTACAAGTACTTCTGACAGTGTGGTGTTGTAGTAGCCTGGCTTAGGCTTGGTTACAAGTACTTCTGACAGTGTGGTGTTGTAGTAGCCTGGCTTAGGCTTGGTTACAAGTACTTCTGACAGTGTGGTGTTGTAGTAGCCTGGCTTAGGCTTGGTTACAAGTACTTCTGACAGTGTGGTGTTGTAGTAGTCTGGCTTAGGCTTGGTTACAAGTACTGCTGACAGTGTGGTGTTGTAGTAGTCTGGCTTAGGCTTGGTTACAAGTACTTCTGGCAGTGGGGTGTTGTAGTAGCCTGGCTTAGGCTTGGTTACAAGTACTTCTGACAGTGTGGTGTTGTAGTAGCCTGGCTTAGGCTTGGTTACAAGTACTTCTGACAGTGTGGTGTTGTAGTAGTCTGGCTTAGGCTTGGTTACAAGTACTTCTGACAGTGTGGTGTTGTAGTAGCCTGGCTTAGGCTTGGTTACAAGTACTTCTGACAGTGTGGTGTTGTAGTAGTTTGGCTTAGGCTTGGTTACAAGTACTTCTGACAGTGTGGTGTTGTAGTAGTCTGGCTTAGGCTTGGTTACAAGTACTTCTGACAGTGTGGTGTTGTAGTAGTCTGGCTTAGGCTTGGTTACAAGTACTTCTGACAGTGTGGTGTTGTAGTAGCCTGGCTTAGGCTTGGTTGCAAGTACTTCTGACAGTGTGGTGTTGTAGTAGTCTGGCTTAGGCTTGGTTACAAGTACTTCTGACAGTGTGGTGTTGTAGTAGCCTGGCTTAGGCTTGGTTACAAGTACTTCTGACAGTGTGGTGTTGTAGTAGCCTGGCTTAGGCTTGGTTGCAAGTACTTCTGACAGTGTGGTGTTGTAGTAGTCTATCTTAGGCTTGGTTACAAGTACTTCTGACAGTGTGGTGTTGTAGTAGCCTGGCTTAGGCTTGGTTACAAGTACTTCTGACAGTGTGGTGTTGTAGTAGCCTGGCTTAGGCTTGGTTACAAGTACTTCTGACAGTCTGGTGTTGTAGTAGCCTGGCTTAGGCTTGGTTACAAGTACTTCTGACAGTGTGGCGTTGTAGTAGTCTGGCTTAGGCTTGGTTACAAGTACTTCTGACAGTGTGGTGTTGTAGTAGTCTGGCTTAGGCTTGGTTAGAAGTACTTCTGACAGTGTGGTGTTGTAGTAGTCTGACTTAGGCTTAGTTACAAGTACTTCTGACAGTATGGTGTTGTAATAGCCTGGCTTAGGCTTGGTTACAAGTACTTCTGACAGTGTGGTGTTGTAGTAGCCTGGCTTAGGCTTGGTTACAAGTACTTCTGACAGTGTGGTGTTGTAATAGCCTGGCTTAGGCTTGGTTACAAGTACTTCTGACAGTGTGGTGTTGAAGTAGTCTGACTTTGGCTTTGTTACAAGTACTTCTGACAGTGTGGTGTTTAAGTAGTCTGGCTTAGGCTTGGTTACAAGTACTTCTGACAATGTGGTGTTGTAGTAGCCTGGCTTAGGCTTTGTTACAAGTACTTCTGGCAGTCTGGTGTTGTAGTAGTCTGGCTTAGGCTTGGTTACAAGTACTTCTGACAGTGTCGTGTTGTAGTAGCCTGGCGGCTTAGGCTTGGTTACAAGTACTTCTGACAGTGTGGTGTTGTAGTAGCCTGGCTTAGGCTTGGTTACAAGTACTTCTGACAGTGTGGTGTTCTAGTAGCCTGGATTAGGCTTGGTTACAAGTACTTCTGACAGTGTGGTGTTGTAGTAGCCTGACTTAGGCTTGGTTACAAGTACTTCTGACAGTGTGGTGTTGTAGTAGTCTGGGTTAGGCTTGGTTACAAGTACTTCTGACAGTGTGGTGTTGTAGTAGTCTGGCTTAGGCTTGGTTACAAGTACTTCTGACAGTTTGGTGTTGTAGCAGTCTGGCTTAGGCTTGGATACAAGTACTTCTGACAGTGTGGTGTTGTAGTAGTCTGGCTTAGGCTTGGTTACAAGTACTTCTGACAGTGTGGTGTTGTAGTAGTCTGGCTTAGGCTTTGTTACAAGTACTTCTGGCAGTCTGGTGTTGTAGTAGCCTGACTTAGGCTTGGTTACAAGTACTTCTGACAGTGTGGTGTTGTAGTAGCCTGGCTTAGGCTTGGTTACAAGTACTTCTGACAGTGTGGTGTTGTAGTAGCCTGGCGGCTTAGCCTTGGTTACAAGTACTTCTGACAGTGTGGTGTTGTAGTAGCCTGGCTTAGGCTTGGTTACAAGTACTTCTGACAGTGTGGTGTTGTAGTATGGCTTAGGCTTGGTTACAAGTACTTCTGACAGTGTGGTGTTGTAGTAGCCTGGCTTAGGCTTGGTTACAAGTACTTCTGACAGTGTGGTGTTGTAGTAGCCTGGCTTAGGCTTGGTTACAAGTACTTCTGACAGTGTGGTGTTGTAGTAGCCTGGCTTAGGCTTGGTTACAAGTTCTTCTGACAGTGTGGTGTTGTAGTAGCCTGGCTTAGGCTTGGTTACAAGTACTTCTGACAGTGTGGTGTTGTAGTAGCCTGGCTTAGGCTTGGTTACAAGTACTTCTGACAGTGTGGTGTTGTAGTAGCCTGGCTTAGGCTTGGTTACAAGTACTTCTGACAGTGTGGTGTTGTAGTAGTCTGGCTTAGGCTTGGTTACAAGTACTTCTGACAGTGTGGTATTGTAGTAGCCTGGCTTAGGTTTGGTTACAAGTATTTCTGACAGTGTGGTGTTGTAGTAGTCTGGCTTGGGTTTGGTTACAAGTACTTCTGACAGTGTGGTGTTGTAGTAGTCTGGCTTGGGTTTGGTTACAAGTA
>NC_091383.1:5136333-5138833 GCF_038502225.1 Cherax quadricarinatus
TACCACACTCGCCTATTAACACAAGCATTCACCTGACATATTATCAACCCCTCTCACTCCAGTCCCTCTCACTCCAGCCCCTCTCACTCCAGTCCCTCTCACTCCAGTCCCTCTCACTCCAGTCCCTCTCACTCCAGTACCTCTCACTCCAGTCCCTCTCACTCCAGTCCCTCTCACTCCAGCCCCTCTCACTCCAGTCCCTCTCACTCCAGTCCCTCTCACTCCAGTCCCTCTCACTCCAGTCCCTCTCACTCCAGTCCCTCTCACTCCAGTCCCTCTCACTCCAGTCCCTCTCACTCCAGTACCTCTCACTCCAGTCCCTCTCACTCCAGTACCTCTCACTCCAGTCCCTCTCACTCCAGTCCCTCTCACTCCAGCCCCTCTCACTCCAGTCCCTCTCACTCCAGTCCCTCTCACTCCAGTCCCTCTCACTCCAGTACCTCTCACTCCAGCCCCTCTCACTCCAGTCCCTCTCACTCCAGCCCCTCTCACTCCAGTCCCTCTCACTCCAGTCCCTCTCACTCCAGTCCCTCTCACTCCAGTCCCTCTCACTCCAGCCCCTCTCACTCCAGCCCCTCTCACTCCAGCCCCTCTCACTCCAGCCCCTCTCACTCCAGCCCCTCTCACTCCAGCCCCTCTCACTCCAGCCCCTCTCACTCCAGCCCCTCTCACTCCAGCCCCTCTCACTCCAGCCCCTCTCACTCCAGTCCCTCTCACTCCAGTCCCTCTCACTCCAGTCCCTCTCACTCCAGTCCCTCTCACTCCAGTCCCTCTCACTCCAGTCCCTCTCACTCCAGCCCCTCTCACTCCAGCCCCTCTCACTCCAGCCCCTCTCACTCCAGCCCCTCTCACTCCAGTCCCTCTCACTCCAGTCCCTCTCACTCCAGTCCCTCTCACTCCAGCCCCTCTCACTCCAGCCCCTCTCACTCCAGCCCCTCTCACTCCAGTCCCTCTCACTCCAGTCCCTCTCACTCCAGCCCCTCTCACTCCAGCCCCTCTCACTCCAGTCCCTCTCACTCCAGTCCCTCTCACTCCAGTCCCTCTCACTCCAGCCCCTCTCACTCCAGTCCCTCTCACTCCAGTCCCTCTCACTCCAGCCCCTCTCACTCCAGCCCCTCTCACTCCAGCCCCTCTCACTCCAGCCCCTCTCACTCCAGTCCCTCTCACTCCAGTCCCTCTCACTCCAGCCCCTCTCACTCCAGCCCCTCTCACTCCAGTCCCTCTCACTCCAGCCCCTCTCACTCCAGTCCCTCTCACTCCAGCCCCTCTCACTCCAGTCCCTCTCACTCCAGTCCCTCTCACTCCAGTCCCTCTCACTCCAGTCCCTCTCACTCCAGCCCCTCTCACTCCAGTCCCTCTCACTCCAGTCCCTCTCACTCCAGTCCCTCTCACTCCAGCCCCTCTCACTCCAGCCCCTCTCACTCCAGTCCCTCTCACTCCAGCCCCTCTCACTCCAGTCCCTCTCACTCCAGCCCCTCTCACTCCAGCCCCTCTCACTCCAGTCCCTCTCACTCCAGTCCCTCTCACTCCAGTCCCTCTCACTCCAGCCCCTCTCACTCCAGCCCCTCTCACTCCAGTCCCTCTCACTCCAGCCCCTCTCACTCCAGCCCCTCTCACTCCAGTCCCTCTCACTCCAGCCCCTCTCACTCCAGTCCCTCTCACTCCAGCCCCTCTCACTCCAGCCCCTCTCACTCCAGTCCCTCTCACTCCAGTCCCTCTCACTCCAGTCCCTCTCACTCCAGCCCCTCTCACTCCAGCCCCTCTCACTCCAGCCCCTCTCACTCCAGCCCCTCTCACTCCAGCCCATCTCAATCCAGCCCCTCTCACTCCAGTCCCTCTCACTCCAGTCCCTCTCACTCCAGTCCCTCTCACTCCAGCCCCTCTCACTCCAGCCCCTCTCACTCCAGCCCCTCTCACTCCAGCCCATCTCAATCCAGCCCCTCTCACTCCAGTCCCTCTCACTCCAGTCCCTCTCACTCCAGTCCCTCTCACTCCAGCCCCTCTCACTCCAGCCCCTCTCACTCCATCCCCTCTCACTCCAGCCCCTCTCACTCCAGCCCCTCTCACTCCAGCCCCTCTCACTCCAGCCCCTCTCACTCCAGCCCCTCTCACTCCAGCCCCTCTCACTCCAGCCCCTCTCACTCCAGCCCCTCTCACTCCAGCCCCTCTCACTCCAGCCCATCTCAATCCAGCCCCTCTCACTCCAGTCCCTCTCACTCCAGTCCCTCTCACTCCAGCCCCTCTCACTCCAGCCCCTCTCACTCCAGCCCCTCTCACTCCAGCCCCTCTCACTCCAGCCCCTCTCACTCCAGCCCATCTCAATCCAGCCCATCTCAATCCAGCCCCTCTCACTCCAGTCCCTCTCACTCCAGTCCCTCTCACTCCAGTCCCTCTCACTCCAGCCCCTCTCACTCCAGTCCCTCTCACTCCAGTCCCTCTCACTCCAGCCCCTCTCACTCCAGTCCCTCTCACTCCAGCCCCTCTCACTCCAGCCCCTCTC
>NC_091383.1:5156333-5168833 GCF_038502225.1 Cherax quadricarinatus
ACTTGTATACCTTGTACATGTACTTGTATACCTTGTACATGTACTTGTATACCTTGTACATGTACTGGTATACCTTGTACATGTACTTGTATACCTTGTACATGTACTGGTATACCTTGTACATGTACTTGTATACCGTGTACATGTACTTGTATACCTTGTACATGTACTTGTATACCTTGTACATGTACTGGTATACCTTGTACATGTACTTGTATACCTTGTACATGTACTTGTATACCTTGTACATGTACTTGTATACCTTGTACATGTACTGGTATACCTTGTACATGTACTTGTATAACTTGTACATGTACTTGTATACCTTTTACATGTACTTGTATACCTTGTACATGTACTTGTATACCTTGTACATGTACTTGTATACCTTGTACATGTACTGGTATACCTTGTACATGTACTTGTATACCTTGTACATGTACTTGTATACCTTGTACATGTACTTGTATACCTTGTACATGTACTTGTATACCTTGTACAAGTATACCTTGTACATGTACTTGTATACCTTGTACATGTACTTGTATACCTTGTACATGTACTTGTATACCTTGTACATGTACTTGTATACCTTGTACATGTACTTGTATACCTTGTACATGTACTTGTATAACTTGTACATGTACTTGTATACCTTTTACATGTACTTGTATACCTTGTACATGTACTTGTATACCTTGTACATGTACTTGTATACCTTGTACATGTACTTGTATACCTTGTACATGTACTGGTATACCTTGTACATGTACTTGTATACCTTGTACATGTACTTGTATACCTTGTACATGTACTTGTATACCTTGTACATGTACTTGTATACCTTGTACAAGTATACCTTGTACATGTACTTGTATACCTTGTACAAGTATACCTTGTACATGTACTTGTAAACCTTGTACATGTACTTGTATACCTTGTACAAGTATACCTTGTACATGTACTTGTATACCTTGTACATGTACTTGTATACCTTGTACATGTACTTGTATACCTTGCACATGTACTGGTATACCTTGTACATGTACTTGTATAACTTGTACATGTACTTGTATACCTTTTACATGTACTTGTATACCTTGTACATGTACTTGTATACCTTGTACATGTACTTGCATACCTTGTACAAGTATACCTTGTACATGTACTTGTATACCTTATACATGTACTTGTATACCTTGTACATGTACTTGTATACCTTGTACATGTACTTGTATACCTTGTACATGTACTTGTATACCTTGCACATGTACTGGTATACCTTGTACATGTACTTGTATAACTTGTACATGTACTTGTATACCTTTTACATGTACTTGTATACCTTGTACATGTACTTGTATACCTTGTACATGTACTTGCATACCTTGTACAAGTATACCTTGTACATGTACTTGTATACCTTGTACATGTACTTGTATACCTTGTACATGTACTTGTATACCTTGTACATGTACTTGTATACCTTGTACATGTACTTGTATACCTTGTACATGTACTTGTATACCTTGTACATGTACTGGTATACCTTGTACATGTACTTGTATACCTTGTACATGTACTTGTATACCTTGAACATGTACTTGTATACCTTGCACATGTACTGGTATACCTTGTACATGTACTGGTATACCTTGTACATGTACTTGTATACCTTGTACATGTACTTGTATACCTTGTACATGTACTTGTATACCTTGTACATGTACTTGTATACCTTGTACATGTACTTGTATACCTTTTACATGTACTTGTATACCTTGTACATGTACTTGTATACCTTGTACATGTACTTGTATACCTTGTACAAGTATACCTTGTACATGTACTTGTATACCTTGTACATGTACTTGTATACCTTGTACATGTACTTGTATACCTTGTACAAGTATACCTTGTACATGTACTTGTATACCTTGTACATGTACTTGTATACCTTGTACATGTACTTGTATACCTTGTACATGTACTGGTATACCTTGTACATGTACTTGTATACCTTGTACATGTACTGGTATAGCTTGTACATGTACTTGTATAGCTTGTACATGTACTTGTATACCTTGTACATGTACTTGTATACCTTGTACATGTACTTGTATACCTTGTACATGTACTTGTATACCTTGTACATGTACTTGTATACCTTGTACATGTACTTGTATACCTTGTACATGTACTTGTATATCTTGTACATGTACTTGTATACCTTGTACATGTACTTGTATACCTTGTACAAGTATACTTTGTACATGTACTTGTATACCTTGTACATGTACTTGTATACCTTGTACAAGTATACCTTGTACACATACTTGTATACCTTGTACATGTACTTGTATACCTTGCACATGTACTTGTATACCTTGTACAAGTATACCTTGTACATGTACTTGTATACCTTGTACATGTACTTGTATACCTTGTACATGTACTTGTATACCTTGTACATGTACTTGTATACCTTGTACAAGTATACTTTGTACATGTACTTGTATACCTTGTACATGTACTTGTATACCTTGTACAAGTATACCTTGTACATATACTTGTATATCTTGTACATGTACTTGTATACCTTGTACATGTACTTGTATACCTTGTACAAGTATACCTTGTACATGTACTTGTATACCTTGTACATGTACTTGTATACCTTGTACAAGTATACCTTGTACATGTACTTGTATACCTTGTACATGTACTTGTATAACTTGTACAAGTATACCTTGTACATGTACTTGTATAACTTGTACAAGTATACCTTGTACATGTACTTGTATACCTTGTACATGTACTTGTATACCTTGTACAAGTATACCTTGTACATGTACTTGTATACCTTGTACATGTACTTGTATAACTTGTACAAGTATACCTTGTACATGTACTTGTATAACTTGTACAAGTATACCTTGTACATGTACTTGTATAACTTGTACAAGTATACCTTGTACATGTACTTGTATAACTTGTACAAGTATACCTTGTACATGTACTTGTATACCTTGTACATGTACTTGTATACCTTGTACAAGTATACCTTGTACATGTACTTGTATAACTTGTACAAGTATACCTTGTACATGTACTTGTATAACTTGTACAAGTATACCTTGTACATGTACTTGTATACCTTGTACATGTACTTGTATAACTTGTACAAGTATACCTTGTACATGTATTTGTATACCTTGTACATGTACTTGTAGTAAATAAAGATTTTATTATTATTATTATTATTATGAGGAGATGAATGGAGGAGACTCGAACCGTGGTCCTGGCAACAGCAGGTCCAACGCTCTACCACTGAGCCACGAAGCTTACAATAGGAAGATTTCACAGTCAGCATTTCTGTGACATGTATGTATCAGCAGCAGCTACGGTGACACTACAGTCTCGTTCCACAGTCACAGAAGCTTTCATTGAATGTACGTCTATTTTGACTGATCTACCTGGAGTCTAACTGGAGGGTATTCAGGGGATCAACGCCCCAACGGCCCGGTCAACAACCAGGCCGCCTGTTGAATCAGGGCCTGATCAACCAGGCTGTTACTGCTGGCCGCACGTAGTCCAACGTAGGAACCACAGCCCAGCTGATCCGGCACCGACTATAAATATCTGTCCAGTTCCCTCTTGAAGGCAGCCAGAGACCTATTGGTAATTCCCCTTATGACTGGTGGAAGGCTGTTGAACGGTCTTGGGCCCCGGACACTTATTGTGTTTTCTCTTAGTGTACCAGCGGCGTCTCTACTTTTCATTAGGGGCTTTTTGCATCGCCTGCCCAGTCTTTTACTTTCGTAGGGAGTGATTTCTGTGTGCAGATTCGGGACCATTCCTTCTAGTATTTTCCAAGTGTAGATTATGATATCTCTCTCTCGCCTGCTCTTCAGTGAGTACAAGTGCTTCCAAGCGTTCCCAGTAGTTAAGGTGCTTGACAACTTATACGTGCAGTAAAGGATCTCTGTACACTCTCTAGATCTGCAATTTCACCTGCTTTGTATGGAGATGTTAATGTACAGCAGTATTCCAGCCTAGAGAGAACAAGTGATTTGAAAAGGATCATCATTGGCTTGGCATCTCTTGTTTTGAAAGTTCTCATTATCCATCCTATCATTTTCTTTGCAGATGTGATAGTGATCCTTGAAGGTGAGGTCTTCGGACATTACCACTCCCAGGTCTTTCACATTACTTTTCCGCTCTATTGTGGGACTGGAGTTTGTAGTATACTCAGTCCTAGTTATAATTTCCTCCAGTTTTCCATAACGGAGTAGCTGGAATTTGTCTTCATTGATCATATTGTTCTCTGATGCCCACTGGAAAACTTGGTTTTATCTTCTTGAAGCTTTACCGCGTCCTCAATGGATGACAGCCTCATGCAGATCCTAGTATCGTCTGCAAAAGATGATACGGTTCTGTGGTTTACATCTCTGTCTATGTCTGATATGAGGATAAGGAATAAGATGGGGCGAGTACTGTGCCTTGTGGAACAGAGCTCTTAACTATGGCAGCCTCCGATTTAACTCTGTTGACCACTACTCTTTGTGTTCGATTTGTTAGGAAGTTGAAGATCCATCTCCCCACTTTCCCAGTTATTCCTTTAGCACGTATTTTATGGGCTATTACGCCATGATCGCATTTCTCAAACGCTTTTGCAAAGTCTGTGTATATTACATCTGCATTCTGATTTTCTTCCAGTGCATCCAAGGCCATGTCATAGTGATCCAGTAGTTGTGAGAGGCAGGAGCGACCTGCCCTGAACCCATGTTGCCCTGGATTGTGCAGATTTTGGGAATCCAGGTGATTTGCAATCCTGCTTCTTAGCACTCTTTCAAAGATTTTTATGATGTGGGACGTCAGAGCTATTGGTCTATAGTTCTTAGCTAATGCTTTGCTGCCACCTTTATGAAGTGGGGCTATATCCGTTGTTTTTAGTGACTGGAATTTCACCCATATGTCAGCTTCTTCCAGTAGGCCACGCGAAAGGGGTTTCTAGAACACAGAGTTCCACGGGTCTCGGCTTGGGCTGAGTTATATAGTTTATAAATTAAAATTAAGTCTTAATGAACGACTGTCAACGTATAATTAGGAAAAATATATACGGGGCTACGGTTCGAATCCCCGTTCATACTTCTGTTTACACAATAGAGTTATCTAAGTCCGGGCTGGACAAACACTTCGGATATCGGAAATTGTCCGCGGGAGTGGCTGTGAGCGGCGGGAGACTGGTATTAGTTTTAGAATTACCGTTCAGGGCTTATATAGTAGCTAGTAGTAGCAGGCAAGTACTAGTGGTGATAGTGGCAGTAGCAGTTCTAGTAAAGTTTAAAGCGTATTGGGATACTTTGAGTATAGAGAGAAATGAAGGTAGGTAGGGTGCAGAGATGTGGGTGGTGAGGTCCCAGTACACTGTGTACCACACACAACACTGTGTGTGTGTGTGTGTGTGTGTGTGTGTGTGTGTGTGTGCGTGTAAAGGGAGGTCTGGGACTATACATTAACATATATATATATATATATATATATATATATATATATATATATATATATATATATATATATATATATATATATATATATATATCGATAAACAGTGACGGCAGGTGTATGCTGCCTAACACCCAGGTACCTACTTATTGCTAGGTGAACAGGGGAACAGTGACACCAGGTGTCTTAAGGAAAAACTGCCTGTTTTCGCCCGTGCGGGGGATCGAACCACGGACCTCAGTGTGTGATCTGAGTGCGCTACCAACTCAGCTACGGGACACTTAAGGAACTTCTCAGCATGTGCTGGATTTTCTCTACTATCCATCAGCATCTGGGAAAGCCTGGGAAAGTCTGGGAAAGCCTGGGAAAGTCTGGGAAAGCCTGGAAAGCCAGTCACTCCTGTTAATGTTTTAGGTGATACCAAACTGCCTCCTCTTACAACAGTTGTGGAGGAGCTAGCCACACCTGCTAGCACATATGCAGCTACTTATCCACACCTGTTACCGCACCTACTGTCCCTGTTCACCCAGCAGTAAGTAGGTACCTGGATGTAAGTCACCCTACACCTGTTGTCACTGTTCACCTAGCAGTAAGTACCTTGATTTTAGTTATCTTACACCTGCTGTCACTGCTCATCTAGCAGTAAGTAGGCACCTGGATGTTAGTCACTGTTCATCTAGCAGTAAGTAGGTACCTGGGTTTTAGTCACCTTACACCTGCTGTCACTGTTCATCTAGCAGTAAGTAGGTACCTGGGTGTTAGTCACCTTACACCTGCTGTCACTGCTCATCTAGCAGTAAGTAGGCACCTGGGTGTTAGTCACTGTTCATCTAGCAGTAAGTAGGTACCTGGGTGTTAGTCACCTTACACCTGCTGTCACTGTTCATCTAGCAGTAAGTAGGTACCTGGATGTTAATCACTGTTCATCTAGCAGTAAGTAGGTACCTGGGTGTTAGTCACCTTACACCTGCTGTCACTGTTCATCTAGCAGTAAGTAGGTACCTGGATGTTAATCACTGTTCATCTAGCAGTAAGTAGGTACCTGGGTGCTAGTCACCTTACACCTGCTGTCACTGTTCACCTAGCAGTAAGTAGGTACTTAGGTGTTAGTCACAGAAAAGATCCCACAAATGAAACAATATTGAATTTCAAACAATTTGCAAGAGAGAAACCAATGATTCTTGGTTGCAAACACTGCCTAAGAATTTGCTGTCAGGATGTCGGGAAATGTTTAGAGAAAAAGAATCTAGAATGAGAAGATACTGAGTATATTATATCTGATGAAAGAATGTTTGTAGTCCTTATCCTGAGCATAATAATCTTGATAGACATATGTGTTGCACATGTGTCTAATTTATCAACTTGTTGGTTCTCTGAACCATTTAGCTGCACAATAGTCTTACCATTTTACGAGCGAGAGGTTGTAATATACTATTTACTGCAATTCATATATTACAATTATTTTCTCGTGGAATATTTGCTACAAGAAGCGGTTACCTGACGAACACTATGTTAGTGCAACCAGGAATATTGATGTCATGTGTTTGTGGGACATCTCCCGAAGTTGCATGGCTATGCAGCATGTAACTTAAGTTCAACTAACTGTTATGTGACTATTGAGGAGTGAAGAGGTGAAGGTAAGAATAGTAGAGGTAATCCCAGACATCGTAGCTATCACAGAGACAAGACTGAAATATCGCATGCCATATTTCCGGCAGGATATCAAGTGATAAGGAACGATAGAGGAAACAGGGAAGGCGAAATAGCTCTGCCAAACAGAAAACTGTGGAGTTTGAATAGATAAGATTATAACGAAACATGTGGCATGAGACTACTCAGTAACCTCATTTAAATATGAGGGATCCAAAACCAGTTGCTAAGATCTACAGCAAGTCAATGGATATGGAACATTTGTCGAGATATGAAAGACAATGAATAACTGAAGTATAATAAAAACTTATCATTACTCAATAATAACTCACATGCAAACAGAAAGAACAGGACACTAACTGATCTGTATATTTCGACCCACTCCTCGGATCCTCATCTCCTGAAGAGGACCCCAGAAAGAAGTTCGAAATATACAGATCACCCTCCTGTTGTTTCTGTATCCATGTAGGTTATTACTGAGTATACTGTTTATATTTAAGAAAAAAGACAGCCAGGAAGCGTTAAACTACAGACCGGTTTCACTGTCACACAAACCAGGCAAAATGGGGAAAGTCAGGAAATACAAGAGTATCTGGAGAGAAGTGGTTTGATAAGCAGGAACCAGCATGGGTTTGGAGATGGTAAATCTTATCTTGCTAACCTGTTGGAGTTAAGAAGAAAGAACATAAGAAAGAAGGAACACTGCAACAGGCCTACTGACCCGTGCGAACCAGGTCCATGTCCCCCCCCGGATTAGCCCAATGACCCACCTAATCTGGTCACTTCCACTTAAGGAAGGAGCACCGTACCAGACCCAGCAGCACAAGCTAGTCAGGTCCAACTCACACTCACTCATGTATTTATCTAACCTATTTTTAAAACTACACAACGTTTTAGCTTCTATAACTGTACTCGGGAGTTTGTTCCACTCATCCACAACTCTGTTACCAAACCAGAACTTTCCTATATCCTTCCTGAATCTGAATTTTTCCAGCTTAAAACCATTGCTACGAGTCCTGTCTTGGCTGGAAATTTTCAGCACACTATTTACATCCCCTTTATTTATTCCTGTCTTCCATTTATACACCTCGATCATATCCCCCCTAATTCTACGTCTTTCTAGAGAGTGCAGATTCAGGGCCTCAGTCTATCCTCATAGGGAAGATTTCTGATACATGGGATCATCTTTGTCATCCTCCTCTGTACGTTTTCCAGAGCATTTATATCAATTCTGTAATACGGTGACCAGAACTGAGCAGCATAGTCTAAATGAGGCCTAACCTCATGACTCCTGTTATAGGCCTAACCAAGTTCTACAGCAAAGTAGCAGAGGAGAGACAGGAGCGACAGGTGGACTGCATTTTCTCAGACAGCAAGGTCTTTGATACTGACTTCTCACAAGAGGTGCAGGAATAATAGGGAACTTACTTTGGTGGTTTGGTTAGGTAAGGTTTGTCAGGAAACACTACAAGTGTTTTCTGACGCTGATCTTAGTTATATGATGACCGACCACTGGAGCTTTTGGACCTCGGATCGAGGCCTTCCACTGGCTTACCACTCCACCACTTTAAACATTAACGTTATTATTACCACCATTCTGTTACTCTGGCTTAAAAAAGAGTAATTTAAAAGGAAGTAATGAATTATTAAGAGACGTCATAATGAAGAAGACTGACAAGCAGGGTACACCTAGGCTCAGTATTAGTACCACCACTGCTTCTGACATATGTTAATGACATACCAGGTGGGACTGACTGATATATATCCATATTTGCTTATGTAAAACTGAGGAATGTAAGACTGATGAACACAGAGAAATACTTTACGTGGATTTGGACAAACTGCAAAACTGGCCAGCAAAGTGGTTGCTTGAATTCAACTCCAGTGCAAGACCGAACACGGAGTACAGATTCGAGGACAGAAGCTGCGGACCTTACTGAGAGAAAGAGAGAGAGAGAGAGAGAGAGAGAGAGAGAGAGAGAGAGAGAGAGAGAGAGAGAGAGAGGAGAGAGAGCGCAGAGAAAGAGAGAGAGAGAGAGAGAGAGAGAGAGAGAGAGAGAGAGAGAGAGAGAGAGAGAGAGAGAGAGAGAGAGAGAAAGACCTAGGGGTTAGCAGCCCATATTCGTCTGGCAAATCTAAGAGTAGCCTTTACACACACACACACACACACACACACACACACACACACACACACACACACACGTCACACACACACATACACACGCACACCCACCCACCCACACACACACACACACACACACACACACACACACACACACACACACCACCACCCCAACACGCACACACACACACACACACACACACACACCCAAACACACACACACACACACACACACACACACACACACACACACACAACACACAACACAAACCCACACACACACCACACACACACACACACACACACACCACATACACACACACACACACACCACACACACACACACACACACACACACACACACACAACACAAACACACACACACACAACACACACACACACACACAACACACATACACACACGCACGCACACACACACACACACACCACACACACACACACACACACACACACACACACACACACACACACACACACACACACACACACACACACACACACACACACACACACACACACCACACACACCACACACCACACACACACACACACACACACACACACACACACACCAATGGGACCGGACAACATCTCCCCGTGGGTTCTTAGAGAGGGAGCAGATATGTTGTGCGTGCCACTTACCACAATCTTCAACACATCCCTGGAAACTGGGCAACTACCTGAGGTATGGAAGACGGCAAATGTAGTTCCCATTTTTAAAAAAGGAGACAGAAAAGAGGCACTAAACTATAGACCTGTGTCATTGACGTGTATAGTATGCAAAATTATGGAGAAGATTATCAGGAGGAGAGTGGTGGAGCACCTGGAACGGAACAGGAGTATAAATGCCAACCAGCACGGATTCACGGAAGGCAAATCCTGTGTCACAAACCTTCTGGAGTTTTATGATAAAATAACAGAAGTAAGACAAGAGAGAGAGGGGTGGGTTGATTGCATCTTCTTGGACTGCAAGAAGGCCTTTGACACAGTTCCTCACAAGAGATTAGTGCAGAAGCTAGAGCATCAGGCGCATATAACAGGAAGGGCACTGCAATGGATCAGAGAATACCTGACAGGGAGGCAACAACGAGTCATGGTACGTAATGATGTATCACAGTGGGCACCTGTGACGAGCGGGGTCCCACAGGGGTCGGTCCTAGGACCAGTGCTATTTTTGGTATATGTGAACGACATGATGGAAGAATTAGACTCAGAAGTGTCCCTGTTTGCAGATGATGTGAAGTTAATGAGGAGAATTAAATCTGATGAGGACCAGGCAGGACTTCAAAGAGACCTGGACAGACTGGACACCTGGTCAAGCAAATGGCTTCTCGAATTTAATCCTGCCAAATGCAAAGTCATGAAGATAGGGGAAGGGCACAGAAGACCACAGACAGAGTATAGGCTAGGTGGCCAAAGACTGCAAACCTCACTCAAGGAGAAAGATCTTGGGGTGAGTATAACACCGAGCATGTCTCCGGAAGCACACATCAATCAGATAATGCTGCAGCATATGGGCGCCTGGCAAACCTGAGAACAGCATTCCGATACCTTAGTAAGGAATCATTCAAGACACTGTACACCGTGTATGTCAGGCCCATACTGGAGTATGCAGCACCTGTTTGGAACCCGCACTTGATAAAGCACGTCAAGAAACTAGAGAAAGTACAAAGGTTTGCGACAAGGTTAGTTCCAGAGCTAAGGGGAATGTCCTATGAAGAAAGATTAAGGGAAATCGGCCTGACGACACTGGAGGACAGGAGGGTCAGGGGAGACATGATAACGACATATAAAATACTGCGTGGAATAGACAAGGTGGACAAAGACAGGATGTTCCAGGGAGGGGACACAGAAACAAGAGGCCACAATTGGAAGTTGAAGACACAAATGAGTCAGAGAGATAGTAGGAAGTATTTCTTCAGTCATAGAGTTGTAAGGCAGTGGAATAGCCTAGAAAATGACGTAGTGGAGGCAGGAACCATACACAGTTTTAAGACGAGGTTTGATAAAGCTCATGGAGCGGGGAGAGAGAGGGCCTAGTAGCAACCGGTGAAGAGGCGGGGCCAGGAGCTGGGACTCGACCCCTGCAACCACAAATAGGTGAGTACAAATAGGTGAGTACCACACACACCACACACACACACACACACACACACACACACACACACACACAGGAGAGGATGAACCAGCAAGGTTGGACCTTGTATTCACCATGAGTAGTTCGGACATCGAGGGTATCATGTATGAAAGGCCCCTGGGAGCTAGTGATCATGTGGTTCTGTGCTTCGACTACATAGCTGAGCTCCAAGTGGAGAGAGTAGCAGGAATAGGCTGGGAAAAACCAAACTACAAAAGGGGGAACTACTCAGGCATGAGGAACTTCCTTCAAGACATTCAGTGGGAGAGGGAACTGACAGGAAAACCAGTACAAGAAATGATGGACTATGTAGCAACAAAATGCAAGGAGGCAGAGGAGAGGTTTGTTCCCAAGGGAAACAGAAATAATGGGAAGAACAGAACGAGTCCTTGGTTCACCCAAAGGTGTAGGGAGGCAAAAACTAGGTGTACTAGAGAATGGAAAAGGTACAGAAGACAGAGAACTCAGGAAAATAAAGAAATCAGCCGAAGAGCCAGAAACGAATATGCACAGATAAGAAGGGAGGCTCAGAGACAATATGAAAATGACATAGCATCAAAAGTCAAGACTGACCCGAAGCTGTTGTACAGCCACATCAGGAGGTAAACAACAGTCAAGGACCAGGTAATCAGACTGAGGAAGGGTGATGGGGAATTCACAAGAAACGACCGAGAGGTATGTCAGGAGCTCAACACAAGATTTAAAGAGGTATTTACAGTGGAAACCAGTAGGACTCCAAGAAATCAGAACAGGGGGGTACACCAGCAAGTGCTGGATGAGGTACATATAACCAAGGAGGAGGTGAAGAAGCTGCTATGCGAATTTGACACCTCAAAGGCGGTGGGACCAGACAACATCTCTCCATGGGTCCTTAAAGAGGGAGCAGAGATACTGTGTGAGCCATTGACAAAGTTCTTCAACACATCATTTGAAACTGGGCAACTCCCTGAGGTATGGAAAATGGCAAATGTAGTCCCAATTTTTAAAAAGGGAGACAGACATGAGGCACTAAACTACAGACCCGTATCACTAACATGTATAGTATGCAAGGTCATGGAGAAG
>NC_091383.1:5173833-5241333 GCF_038502225.1 Cherax quadricarinatus
ACCCAGGAAGTGACCCACACCAGTCTACAAGCACCCAGGATGCGACCCACACCAGTCCACTAACACCCAGGAAGTGACCCACACCAGTCTACTAGCACCCAGGATGCGACCCACACCAGTCCACTAACACCCAGGATGTGACCCACACCAGTCTACTAGCACCCAGGATGTGACCCACACCAGTCCACTAACACCCAGGAAGTGACCCACACCAGTCTACAAGCACCCAGGATGCGACCCACACCAGTCCACTAACACCCAGGAAGTGACCCACACCAGTCTACTAGCACCCAGGCTGCGACCCACACCAGTCCACTAACACCCAGGAGACGACCCACACCAGTCCACTAACACCCAGGGTGCGACCCACACCACTCCACTAACACCCAGGGTGCGACCCACACAATTCCACTAACACCCAGGATGTGACCCACACCAGTCTACTAACACCCAGGATGTGACCCACACCAGTCCACTAACACCCAGAATGTGACCCACACCAGTCCACTAACACCCAGGATGCTACCCACACCAGTCCACTAGCACCCAGGAAGTGGCCCACACCAGTCCACTAGCACCCAGGATGTGACCCACACCAGTCCACTAACGCCCAGGATGCGACCCACACCAGTCCACTAACACCCAGCGTGCGACCCACACTAGTCCACTAACGCCCAGGGTGCGACCCACACCATTCCACTAACACCCAGGATGTGACCCACACCAATCCACTAACACCCAGGACACACTGTGGGCACTGTCACAGTCCTGGGCCCTCCAGGACACACTGTGGGCACTGACACAGTCCTTGGTCCTCCAGGACACACTGTGGGTACTGTCACAGTCCAGGGTCCTCCAGGACACACTGTGAGCACTGACACAGTCCTGGGTCCTCCAAGACACACTGTGGGCACTGTCACAGTCCTGGGTCCTCCAGGACACACTGTGGGCACTGACACAGTCCTGGGCCCTCCAGGACACACTGTGGGCACTGACACAGTCCTGGGTCCTGCAGGACACACTGTGGGCACTGACACAGTCCTGGGTCCTTCAGGACACACTGTGGACACTGACATAGTCCAGGGTCCTCCAGGACACACTGTGGGCATTGTCACAGTCCTGGGTCCTCCAGAACACACTGTGAGCACTGACACAGTCCTGGGTCCTTCAGGACACACTGTGTGCACTGACACAGTCCTAGGTCCTCCAGGACACACTGTTAGCACTGACACAGTCCTGGGTCCTCCAGGACACACTGAATGCACTGACACAGTCCTAGGTCCTCCAGGACATACTGTGAGCACTGACACAGTCCTGGGTCCTCCAAGACACACTGTGTGCACTGACACAGTCCTAGGTCCTCCAGGACACACTGTGAGTACTGACACAGTCCTGGGTCCTCCAAGACACACTGTGGGCACTGACACAGTCCTAGGTCCTCCAGGACACACTGTGGGCACTGACAGTCAAGGATCCCCCAGGACACACTCTGGACACTAACAGTCCAGGGTCCTCCAGGAAACACTGTGGACACTAACAGTCAAGGATCCTCCAGAACACACTGTGGGCACTAACAGTTCAGGGTCCTCCAGGACACACTGTGGGCACTAACAGTCCAGGGTCCTCCAGAACACACTGTGGACACTAACAGTCCAGGATCCTCCAGGACACACTGTGGACACTAAGAGTCCAGGGTCCTCCAGGACACACTGTGGGCACTAACAGTTCAGGGTCCTCCAGGACACACTGTGGGCACTAACAGTCCAGGGTACTCCAGGACACACTGTGGACACTAACAGTCCAGGGTCCTCCAGGACACACTGTGGACACTAACAGTCCAGGATCCTCCAGGACACACTGTGGACACTAACAGTCCAGGATCCTCCAGGACACACTGTGGACACTAACAGTCCAGGGTCCTCCAGGACACACTGTGCACACTAACAGTCCAGGGTCCTCCAGGACACACTGTGGACACTAACAGTCCAGGATCCTCCAGGACACACTGTGGACACTAACAGTCCAGGATCCTCCAGGACACACTGTGGACACTAACAGTCCAGGGTCCTCCAGGACACACTGTGGACACTAACAGTCCAGGGTCCTCCAGGACACACTGTTGGCACTAACAGTCCACGGTCCTCCAGGACACACTGTGGGCACTAACAGTCCAGGATCCTCCAGGACACACTGTGGACACTAACAGTCCAGGGTCCTCCAGGACACACTGTGGACACTAACAGTCCAGGATCCTCCAGGACACACTGTGAATACTAACAGTCCAGGATCCTCCAGGACGCACTGTGGACACTAACAGTCCAGGATCCTCCAGGACACACTGTGGACACTAACAGTCCAGGGTCCTCCAGGACACACTGTGAGCACTAACAGTCAAGGGTCCTCCAGGACACACTGTGAGCACTAACAGTCAAGGGTCCTCCAGGACACACTCTGGACACTAACAGTCCAGGATCCTCCAGGAAACACTGTGGACACTAACAGTCCAGGGTCCTCCAGGACACACTGTGGACACTAACAGTCCAGGATCCTCCAGGACACACTGTGGACACTAACAGTCCAGGATCCTCCAGGACACACTGTGGACACTAACAGTCCAGGATCCTCCAGGACACACTGTGGACACTAACAGTCCAGGGTCCTCCAGGACACACTCTGGACACTAACAGTCCAGGATCCTCCAGGAAACACTGTGGACACTAACAGTCCAGGGTCCTCCAGGACACACTGTGGACACTAACAGTCCAGGATCCTCCAGGACACACTGTGGACACTAACAGTCCAGGGTCCTCCAGGACACACTGTGGACACTAACAATCCAGGGTCCTCCAGGACACACTGTGGACACTAACAGTCCAGGATCCTCCAGGACACACTGTGGACACTAACAGTCCAGGGTCCTCCAGGACACACTGTGGACACTAACAGTCCAGGGTCCTCCAGGACACACTGTGGACACTAACAGTCCAGGGTCCTCCAGGACACACTGTGGACACTAACAGTCCAGGATCCTCCAGGACACACTGTGGACACTAACAGTCCAGGGTCCTCCAGGACACACTGTGGACACTAACAGTCCAGGATCCTCCAGGACACACTGTGGACACTAACAGTCCAGGATCCTCCAGGACACACTGTGGACACTAACAGTCCAGGATCCTCCAGGACACACTGTGGACACTAACAGTCCAGGGTCCTCCAGGACACACTGTGGACACTAACAGTCCAGGGTCCTCCAGAACACACTGTGGACACTAACAGTCCAGGATCCTCCAGGACACACTGTGGACACTAACAGTCCAGGGTCCTCCAGGACACACTGTGGACACTAACAGTCCAGGGTCCTCCAGGACACACTGTGGACACTAACAGTCCAGGGTCCTCCAGGACACACTGTGGACACTAACAGTCCAGGGTCCTTCAGGACACACTGTGGACACTAACAGTCCAGGGTCCTCCAGGACACACTGTGGACACTAACAGTCCAGGGTCCTCCAGGACACACTGTGGACACTAACAGTCCAGGATCCTCCAGGACACACTGTGGACACTAACAGTCCAGGATCCTCCAGGACACACTGTGGACACTAACAGTCCAGGATCCTCCAGGACACACTGTGGACACTAACAGTCCAGGGTCCTCCAGGACACACTGTGAGCACTAACAGTCAAGGGTCCTCCAGGACACACTGTGGACACTAACAGTACAATATCCTTCATAAGGCAGGAATTCTCTAATATTGACAGAGACAACACACGGGTTTAGTGCACAGCATGATCTTGTTTTTGCTGTTATTGCTGCTATTGTTGCTTTCGTTGGTTTTTCTGCTCTTGTTAGCACCACTCTTATTGCTGTTGTGACAGCTGTTCTGACTTTTGTTGACGCTGTAGCTGCTGCTGCTGTTGTTGATGATGCTGTTCTGACTTTTGTTGACGCTGTAGCTGCTGTTGTTGTTGTTGTTGATGCTGTTCTGGCTTTTGTTGACGCTGTAGCTGCTGTTGTTGTTGTTGTTGATGCTGTTCTGGCTTTTGTTGACGCTGTAGCTGCTGCTGCTGTTGTTGTTGATGCTGTTCTGACTTTTGTTGACGCTGTAGCTGCTGCTGCTGTTGTTGTTGATGCTGTTCTGACTTTTGTTGACGCTGTAGCTGCTGCTGCTGTTGTTGATGATGCTGTTCTGACTTTTGTTGACGCTGTAGCTGCTGTTGTTGTTGTTGTTGATGCTGTTCTGGCTTTTGTTGACGCTGTAGCTGCTGCTGTTGTTGTTGTTGATGCTGTTTTGGCTTTTGTTGACGCTGTAGCTGCTGCTGCTGTTGTTGATGATGCTGTTCTGACTTTTGTTGACGCTGTAGCTGCTGCTGCTGTTGTTGATGATGCTGTTCTGACTTTTGTTGACGCTGTAGCTGCTGCTGCTGTTGTTGATGATGCTGTTCTGACTTTTGTTGACGCTGTAGCTGCTGCTGCTGTTGTTGTTGATGCTGTTCTGGCTTTTGTTGACGCTGTAGCTGCTGCTGCTGTTGTTGATGATGCTGTTCTGACTTTTGTTGACGCTGTAGCTGCTGCTGTTGTTGTTGTTGATGCTGTTCTGGCTTTTGTTGACGCTGTAGCTGCTGCTGCTGTTGTTGATGATGCTGTTCTGGCTTTTGTTGACTCTGTAGCAGCTGCTGCTGCTGCTGCTGTTGTTGTTGATGCTGTTCTGACGTTTGTTACTTTTCTGCTGTTTCTGTGGCTGTTATTAATGCTGTTTTTACTGTTTCAGCTGTTGCTGTAGCTAGGACTGAACACCTAGCATCCAGTAGCTAGGACTGAGCACCTAGCATCCAGTAGCTAGGACTGAGCACCTAGCATCCAGTAGCTAGGACTGAACACCTAGCATCCAGTAGCTAGGACTGAGCACCTAGCATCCAGTAGCTAGGACTGAACACCTAGCATCCAGTAGCTAGGACTGAACACCTAGCATCCAGTAGCTAGGACTGAGCACCTAGCATCCAGTAGCTAGGACTGAGCACCTAGCATCCAGTAGCTAGGACTGAACACCTAGCATCCAGTAGCTAGGACTGAGCACCTAGCATCCAGTAGCTAGGACTGAACACCTAGCATCCAGTAGCTAGGACTGAACACCTAGCATCCAGTAGCTAGGACTGAACACCTAGCATCCAGTAGCTAGGACTGAACACCTAGCATCCAGTAGCTAGGACTGAACACCTAGCATCCAGTAGCTAGGACTGAACACCTAGCATTCAGTAGCTAGGACTGAACACCTAGCATCCAGTAGCTAGGACTGAACACCTAGCATCCAGTAGCTAGGACTGAACACCTAGCATTCAGTAGCTAGGACTGAGCACCTAGCTTTAAGATCAGGTACGACAGTTCCCTGGAGCGATATCCCAGTTGATATCTATCAACCACACACAACACATACTAACCTCTCCAAAAACCCCTCTTTTCCCCCTACCTAACCCCCCTGCCAACCCTCCCCACCACTTACCCTGCCTCTCCACCACTGCCCCCTACCTCCCCACCACTTCCCCCTGCCTCCCCACCACTTCCCCCTACCTCCCAACCACTTCCCCCTGCCTCCCCACCACTTCCCCCTACCTCCCCACCACTTCCCTCTGCCTCCCCACCACTTCCCCCTGCCTCCCCACCACATCCCCCCGCCCCACTACTACCCCTGCCTCCCCACCACTTGCCCTGCCTCTCCACCATTTTCCCCTGCCTCCCCTCCACTTCCCTCTGCCTCCTCACCACTTACCCTGCCTTCCCACCACTTCTACCTCCCCACCACTTACTCTGCCTCCCCACCACTTGCCCTGCCTCCCCACCACTTGCCCTACCTCCCTACCACTTCCCCCTGCCTCCCCACCACTTCCCCCTACCTCCCCACCACTTCCCTCTCCCTCCCCACCACTTCCCCTACCTCCCCACCACTTCCCCCTGCCTCCCCACCACTTCCCCCTACCTCCCCACCACTTCCCCCTACCTCCCCACCACTTCCCCCTACCTCCCCACCACTTCCCTCTGCCTCCCCACCACTTCCCTCTGCCTCCCCACCACTTCCCCCTGCCACCCCACCACATCCCCCCTCCCTACTACTTCCCCTGCCTCCCCACCACTTGCCCTGCCTCCCCACCACTTGCCCTGCCTCTCCACCACTTTCCCCAGCTTCCCCACCACTTCCCTCTTCCTCCCCACCACATCCCCCTGCCTCTCCACCACTTCCCCTGCCTCCCCACCACTTCCCCTACCTCCCCACCACTTCCCCTACCTCCCCACCACTTCCCCCTGCCTCCCCACCACTTCCCCTACCTCCCCACCACTTCCCCCTGCCTCCCCTCTCCACTTGTTAACTCCAACACAAACTTAACCTACTCTAAATAAATCTTCTATGCAAATCTCTCTCACTTCTCCACAAAAATACATCCCAATTCGAAGGCGTCGCCTCTGTCTTGACTCAACAGTTCCTGTGACCATGACTGTACAATATGTGTGCTGACCTGTGTATCTGTATTGCTTGCAATAAGCGATATACCAGGTGTTGTACAGGTGTTTTATTCATCAATAAAGACACCCAGGTGTTGTACATGTGTCTTATTCATCAATAAAGACACCCAGGTGTTGTACATGTGTCTTATTCATCAATAAAGTCACCCAGGTGTTGTACATGTGTCTTATTCATCAATAAAGACACCCAGGTGTTGTACATGTGTCTTATTCATCAATAAAGTCACCCAGGTGTTGTACATGTGTCTTATTCATCAATAAAGACACCCAGGTGTTGTACATGTGTCTTATTCATCAATAAAGTCACCCAGGTGTTGTACATGTGTCTTATTCATCAATAAAGTCCACCCAGGTGTTGTACATGTGTCTTATTCACCAGTCAAGACACCTAGGTGTTGTACATGTGTCTTATTCACCAGTCAAGACACCTAGGTGTTGCACATGTGTCTTATTCACCAGTCAAGACACCTAGGTGTTGTACATGTGTCTTATTCACCAGTCAAGACACCTAGGTGTTGCACATGTGTCTTATTCACCAGTCAAGACACCTAGGTGTTGCACATGTGTCTTATTCACCAGTCAAGACACCTAGGTGTTGTACATGTGTCTTATTCACCAGTCAAGACACCTAGGTGTTGTACATGTGTCTTATTCACCAGTCAAGACACCTAGGTGTTGCACATGTGTCTTATTCACCAGTCAAGACACCTAGGTGTTGTACATGTGTCTTATTCACCAGTCAAGACACCTAGGTGTTGTACATGTGTCTTATTCACCAGTCAAGACACCTAGGTGTCGTACATGTGTCTTATTCACCAGTCAAGACACCTAGGTGTTGTACATGTGTCTTATTCACCAGTCAAGACACCCAGGTGTTGTACATGTGTCTTATTCATCAATAAAGACACCCAGGTGTTGAACAAGTGACTTATTCATCAATAATGACACCCAAGTGTTGAACAAGTGACTTATTCATCAATAATGACACCCAAGTGTTGAACAAGTGACTTATTCATCAATAATGACACCCAAGTGTTGAACAAGTGACTTATTCATCAATAATGACACCCAAGTGTTGTACATGTGTCTTATTCATCAGTAAAGTCACCCAGGTGTTGTACATGTGTCTTATTCATCAATAAAGTCACCCAGGTGTTGTACATGTGTCTTATTCATCAGTAAAGTCACCCAGGTGTTGTACATGTGTCTTATTCATCAATAAAGTCACCCAGGTGTTGTACATGTGTCTTATTCATCAATAAAGTCACCCAGGTGTTGTACATGTGTCTTATTCATCAATAAAGTCACCCAGGTGTTGTACATGTGTCTTATTCATCAATAAAGTCACTTAGGTGTTGTACATGTGTCTTATTCATCAATAAAGTCACCCAGGTGTTGTACATGTGTCTTATTCATCAATAAAGTCACCTAGGTGTTGTACATGTGTCTTATTCATCAATAAAGTCACCTAGGTGTTGTACATGTGTCTTATTCATCAATAAAGTCACCTAGGTGTTGTACATGTGTCTTATTCATCAATAAAGTCACCTAGGTGTTGTACATGTGTCTTATTCATCAATAAAGTCACCTAGGTGTTGTACATGTGTCTTATTCACCAGTCAAGACACCCAGGTGTTGTACATGTGTCTTATTCACCAGTCAAGACACCTAGGTGTTGTACATGTGTCTTATTCACCAGTCAAGACACCTAGGTGTTGTACATGTGTCTTATTCACCAGTCAAGACACCTAGGTGTTGCACATGTGTCTTATTCACCAGTCAAGACACCTAGGTGTTGTACATGTGTCTTATTCACCAGTCAAGACACCTAGGTGTTGCACATGTGTCTTATTCACCAGTCAAGACACCTAGGTGTTGTACATGTGTCTTATTCACCAGTCAAGACACCCAGGTGTTGTACATGTGTCTTATTCACCAGTCAAGACACCTAGGTGTTGTACATGTGTCTTATTCACCAGTCAAGACACCTAGGTGTTGCACATGTGTCTTATTCACCAGTCAAGACACCTAGGTGTTGCACATGTGTCTTATTCACCAGTCAAGACACCTAGGTGTTGTACATGTGTCTTATTCACCAGTCAAGACACCTAGGTGTTGTACATGTGTCTTATTCACCAGTCAAGACACCTAGGTGTTGTACATGTGTCTTATTCACCAGTCAAGACACCTAGGTGTTGCACATGTGTCTTATTCACCAGTCAAGACACCTAGGTGTTGCACATGTGTCTTATTCACCAGTCAAGACACCTAGGTGTTGTACATGTGTCTTATTCACCAGTCAAGACACCTAGGTGTTGTACATGTGTCTTATTCACCAGTCAAGACACCTAGGTGTTGTACATGTGTCTTATTCACCAGTCAAGACACCTAGGTGTTGTACATGTGTCTTATTCACCAGTCAAGACACCTAGGTGTTGTACATGTGTCTTATTCACCAGTCAAGACACCTAGGTGTTGCACATGTGTCTTATTCACCAGTCAAGACACCTAGGTGTTGCACATGTGTCTTATTCACCAGTCAAGACACCTAGGTGTTGTACATGTGTCTTATTCACCAGTCAAGACACCTAGGTGTTGTACATGTGTCTTATTCACCAGTCAAGACACCTAGGTGTTGCACATGTGTCTTATTCACCAGTCAAGACACCTAGGTGTTGCACATGTGTCTTATTCACCAGTCAAGACACCTAGGTGTTGCACATGTGTCTTATTCACCAGTCAAGACACCTAGGTGTTGTACATGTGTCTTATTCACCAGTCAAGACACCTAGGTGTTGTACATGTGTCTTTCAAGACACCTAGGTGTTGCACATGTGTCTTATTCACCAGTCAAGACACCTAGGTGTTGTACATGTGTCTTATTCACCAGTCAAGACACCTAGGTGTTGCACATGTGTCTTATTCACCAGTCAAGACACCTAGGTGTTGCACATGTGTGTTAACCCTCAGTATTGCACACTATTGATTTAATGATAATTGCTAAATGACAAGTTGAAGCCTCAGCCTCGTATTACGTCCTGCAAGATTTGCAAGATTAATATATATGCTAATTATTGCAATGTTTGTGTGCACACATAACGAACACACACATAACGAACACACACATAACGAACACACACATAACGAACACACACATAACGAACACACACATAACGAACACACACATAACGTGCACACACATAACGTGCACACACATACATACGCGCCACATAACGTACACTCCACATTGTACACGCACCTGTGTACACTTCACATAATGTGTAGACCAACTATTTACAATTTACAAAGGGTAGGGGATGTGTAGACAGAGTGTAGACAGAGTGTAGACAGAAACATAAGTCAACAACGCTTAGGTGAAAGTTGAGTACTTTTCGTTGCATTTGTGACAGAGGAGCAACGTTGCAGATGTTGCAAACGAATTTTTGCATAGACAGCAAGGCTCAGGCTAGGGTATGTAAGAGAGAGAGAGAGAGAGAGAGAGAGAGAGAGAGAGAGAGAGAGAGAGAAGCGTGTCAAGACAACGGGGAATCACAGCCTGGAAGACAAAACTGACTCAGGTCTGGAAGAATTGATAGAATTACTCGGGAAATTGTACGAAAAATCGCGTCAAAATATCGAGTTTCAACGCCGCAGAGAACTGTGTATGAACCAGTACGAGGAGGCTTCCAGAAGGTTTCCAGGAGGCTTCCAGAAGGTTTCCAGGCTTCCAGAAGGTTTCCAGGAGGCTTCCAGAAGGTTTCCAGGAGGCTTCCAGAAGGTTTCCAGGAGGCTTCCAGAAGGTTTCCAGGAGGCTTCCAGAAGGTTTCCAGGAGGCTTCCAGAAGGCTTCCAGGAGGCTTTCAGAAGGTTTCCAGGAGGCTTCCAGAAGGTTTCCAGGAGGCTTCCAGAAGGCTTCCAGGAGGCTTTCAGAAGGCTTGCAGGTTTCTAGAAGACTTCTAAAAGGCTTCCAGGAGGCTTCCAGAAGGTTTTCCAGATTTCCAGAAAACTTCTATGCAGCTTTCAGAATTCTTTAAAAGTTCAAAAACTTCCAGGAGGCTTCCAGAAGGCTCTCAGACTTCCATAAGATTTTCAAGAAGCTATCAGATCTAGGCTTAAAGGTTTCCAGGCTTCCAAAAGGGCTCCAGTAGGTTCCCAGGCTTCCAGATCTACGCATCCAGGTTTTCACGCTTCCAGAAAGGTTACAGTAGGCCCTTAGGCTTCCAGGACTATGCATTCAGAAGGCTTTCGTGGAGCTTCCAGAACTGTGCTTCCAGGCTTCCAGAAAAAGCTTCAGAGCCCGCTTTTCTGTTAATGTTGAGCCACTGCTTAGCTGCAGGGTTTCCTGGCCCAGTGTTCCTAGTAGAGGTTTCCATGACACGCTGTTCGTCGTGGAGGCTTCATTGATATATTCTTCCTGGAAGCTTCCATGGCTCACTGTTTTTCCTGAAGGTTTCCATGATCTACTATTCTTTCTGGAGGCTTCCGTGACTCAGTATTCTCCGTGGAGGCTTCCATAACGCAGTGTTCTTCCTGGAAGCTTCCATAACCCAGTGTTCTTCCTGGAAGCTTCCATAACCCAGTGTTCTTCCTTGAGGCTTCCATAACGCAGTGTTTTTTTCTGGAGGCTTCCTTATATAACTGTAAAGTCTGGAAGCTCCCTTATCTAATTGTACATCCTGGCTTCCAGACCACTGCTTTTCCTGGAGGCTTCCAGACCACTACTTTTCCTGGAGGCTTCCAGAACACCATTTTTAATGGAGACTTCCAGATCACTGTTCTCCTAGAGGCTTCCAAAACACTGTTCTTCTGGAGGCTTCTAGCTTACTGTTTTTCCTGGAGGCTTCCAGACCACTGTTCTTCCTGGAGCTTTCCGGAGCACTTCATGGAGGCTTCCGGAACACTGTGCTTCCTGGAGGCTTCCAGACCACTGTTCTCCCTGGAGGCTTCCAGACCACTATTCTCCCTGGAGGTTTCCAAACCACTGTTCACCCTGGAGGTTTCCAGACCACTGTTCTCCCTGGAGGTTTTCAAACCACTGTTCACCCTGGAGGTTTCCAGACCACTGTTCTCCCTGGAGGTTTCCACCTAATTATCAACTGACCTCCCTCACACATATTAATAAAGTAATTAAGTCTAAGGGTCATTAACTCACACGTTAATCAATATTCTATAAATTATCAGAACAAAATTTACCATATAATCTTCTATAATCGATAATTATAGGAGATTAATAGTATGGGTATTTTCGTCTCTATTGCACGAGAGTTTAAGAGTGAGAATTGCTTGAAATTGTGAGGGTTAGCTGTGAGATTAGTGACAAGGGATTATGGGGTTTATTGTATGAGAGTTTAAAGGTGAGATTTGTCTGTAGAGGAGCTTCTCTGTGAGGGATGGATTGTTGTTCCTACCACAACTACTACTATTACTATCACCACCACTACTGCAAGTACCGTTACTACCACTATCACCACTACTACTACTACCATCAATCACCACTATCACCATCACCAATACTACTATCATCACTACAACCACCACTGCTACAACTACTACCACTACCACCACCACCACTACAACCACCACTGCTACAACTACTACCCCCACCACCACCACTACTACCCCCACCACCACCACGACAACCCCCACCACCACTACAACCACCACCACTACAACTACTACCACTACCTCACCACCACTGCTACAACTACTACCCCCACCACCACCACTACTACCCCCACCACCACCACTACAACCCCCACCGCCACTACAACCACCACCACTACAACTACTACCACTACCCCCACCACCACTACAACCACCACTGCTATAACTACTACCCCTACCACCACCACTGCTACAACTACTACCACTACCCCCACCACCACTGCAACCACCACTGCTACAACTACTACCTCTACCACCACCACTGCTACAACTACCCCTACCACCACCACTGCTACAACTACTACCTCTACCACCACCACTGCTACAACTACCCCTACCACCACCACTGCTACAACTACTACCTCTACCACCACCACTGCTACAACTACCCCTACCACCACCACTGCTACAACTACTACCCCTACCACCACCACTGCTACAACTACTACCTCTACCACCACCACTGCTACAACTACTACCTCTACCACCACCACTGCTACAACTACCCCTACCACCACCACTGCTACAACTACTACCTCTACCACCACCACTGCTACAACTACCCCTACCACCACCACTGCTACAACTACTACCTCTACCACCACCACTGCTACAACTACCCCTACCACCACCACTGCTACAACTACTACCTCTACCACCACCACTGCTACAACTACCCCTACCACCACCACTGCTACAACTACTACCCCTACCACCACTGCTACAACTACTACCCCTACCACCACCACTGCTACAACTACTACCCCTACCACCACCACTGCTACAACTACTACCTCTACCACCACCACTGCTACAACTACCCCTACCACCACCACTGCTACAACTACTACCTCTACCACCACCACTGCTACAACTACCCCTACCACCACCACTGCTACAACTACTACCTCTACCACCACCACTGCTACAACTACCCCTACCACCACCACTGCTACAACTACTACCCCTACCACCACTGCTACAACTACTACCCCTACCACCACCACTGCTACAACTACTACCCCTACCACCACCACTGCTACAACTACTACCCCTACCACCACCACTGCTACAACTACCCCTACCACCACCACTGCTACAACTACTACCACTACCCCCACCACCACTACCACCACCACTGCTACAACTACCCCTACCACCACCACTGCTACAACTACTACCACTACCCCCACCACCACTACAACCACCACTGCTACAACTACCCCTACCACCACCACTGCTACAACTACTACCACTACCCCCACCACCACCACTACAACCACCACTGCTACAACTACTACCCCCATCACCACCACCACCACCACCACCACCATTCTTACCACCACAACAACACCAGTTAGATCTAAGCACATTATGGTTGATACACGATCAGGATATCCCCGTATCCCACAAGCCCAGCCTCATCTACCTCAAAGCACACAAAATCAACATTCGAGGAGAGACATAAAATTCCTGAGTAGCAAAACACATACGCAGCTTCACGAATATTTATAGTATGGCTGTAAGGTCGAGTGGTAGTGCACTCGGCTCACCCAACCAGGTCCGGGGGATCGATTCCCTGTACGGCTGGAGAACATTAGTTTGTGTTCCCTTTAGACACCTGCTGTCCCTGTTCACCTAACAGTAAGTAGGTACCTGGTGTTGCAATCAACCATTTGTGGCACTGGTGTGCCTGAGGCACCTGATGTCTCCTGCATCTCTCTGTCGATCAAAAACGTTCCCCTGAACGAATCTACCTGGACTTCCTACTCATTTCTGCAACATTGCAAGCTCCTGATGTGTTGATTGCAACATAAAAGGGCAAGAGCTATCATTCAACTCCTCCTGTGGTTGTTTTCCACAGTGATACACACACACACACACACACACACACACACACATATATATATATATATATATATATATATATATATATATATATATATATATATATATATATATATATATATATATATATATATATGTAAATTAACCACCAGGATAACCCAAAAAAGTCAGACCAAGTGACTTATTTCCAAAAGTACCTGTCGATGAAGGTCAACTGAACCAGGATTTGACCCCCGGAAGTTCAAATCTGGCAAGGACAAACACTCACTTGCAGCAGCCCAGTCTTAACAAATGCAGTATAGAAGTATCGTTGAGTTCTCTCTCTCTCCTCCAGGGTGTCGGCAGCTTCCTAGTCTGGGATGTTTTACGTCCAAGTTGCTCGGTACACAACCCAGCCAAACTTTCCTATGCCATTATAACTTTATACAGCTATGACGGTAGCTTATTTCGTCACTAACACAAGCTTGTCATATACACTCACACTCGACCCCTGCAACCACAACTAGGTGAGTACACATACACAATATATATATATATATATATATATATATATATATATATATATATATATATATATATATATATATATATATATATATATATATATATAGTGACCTGTACTTAGCTCAGACGTGACCTGTATTTAGCTCAGTGAGGCATTGCAAATTGGGTCGGGCAAATGTTTTGTTAGTGGGATGAATTGTAAAGGACCTGCCTAGTATGGGCCAACAGGCCTCCTGCAGTGTTCTTCCTTTATTATGTTCTTATGTTCTTATATCCCACCGATGTAGGGTGATCGGAAAAAGAAACCCTTTTATCCATTACTCACTCCATCACCGTCTTCCCAGAGTGCTCAGATACAGAGGTTCTGATGTTCTTCCAAACTGTAAATATCTTCAGAACTGCAACCGAGTATAGGCACTCAAGTCTGCTAACTTTTTTCCTGAATCTCTTCACATAATGTTACCTTACACTCCAACAGCACGTCAAGTCCCAAAAGCCACTTGTCTCCACTCACTCCTATCCAACACACTCACGCATGCTTGCTGGAAGTCCAAGCCCCTCTCACACAAAACCTCCTTTACCCCTTCCTTTCAACCTTTCCTAGGACGATCATTAACCCGCCTTCTCTCCACTACAGATTTATACGCCCTCCAAGTCATCGTCTTTTATTCCATCCTTTCTAAATGTCTGAACCACCTCAATCCCTCTTCAACCCTCTGGATAACAATTTTAGTAACTCTGCACCTCCTAATCTCCAGCTACAGATTCTCTGTATAATATTCACACCACACATTGCCCGCAAACACGCCATCTCCACTGCCTCCAGCTTTCTTCTTGTTGCAACATTCACCACCCATGCTTCACACCCATATAAGATAAGATAAGATAAGATTTCGTTCAGATTTTTAACCCCGGTGGGTTAGCCACCCAGGATAACCCAAGAAAGTCAGTGCGTCATTGAGGACTGTCTAACTTATTTCCATTGGGGTCCTTAATCTTGTCCCCCAGGATGCGACCCACACCAGCCGACTAACACCCAGGTACCTATTTGCTGCTAGATGAACAGGACAATAGGTGTAAGGAAACGTGTCGAAATGTTTCCACCCGCCGGGAATCGAACCCGGGCCCTCCGTGTGTGAAGCGGGAGCTTTAGCCACCAGGCCACCGGGCCTGGTTCCACTATACTCTCATACATTCCCTTCTTTGCTTTCATGGATAACACTCATCGTCTCCACAGACTCCTAAGTGCACCACTCACCTTTTTCCCCTCACCAATTCTGTGATTCGCCTCATCTTTCATAGACCTATCTGCTGACACGTCCACTTCCAAATATCTGAATACATTCACTTCCTCCATACTCTCTCCCTCCAATCTGATATCCAATCTTTCATTATCTACCTCATTTGTTAACCTCATCACCTTGTGCTTTCCTATATTCACTTTTAATTTCCTTCTTTTACATACCCTACCAAATTCATCCACCAATCTCTGCAACTTCTCTTCAGAATCTCCCAAGAGCACAGTGTCATCAGCAAAGAGCAACTGTGACAACTCCCACTTTGTGTGTGATTCTTTATCTTTTAACTCCACGCCTCTTGCCAAGACCCTCGCATTTACTTCTCTTACAACCCCATCTATAAATATATTAAACAACCACGGTGACATCACACATCCTTGTCTAAGGCCTACTTTTACTGGGAAATAATCTCCCTCTTTCCTACATACTCTAACTTGAGCCTCACTATCCTCGTAAAAACTCTTCACTGCTTTCAGTAACCTACCTCCTACACCATACACTTGCAACATCTGCCACATTGATCCCTGCTATCAACCCAAATCCATAAACGCAACGAATGCTTCTTTACCCTCATCTAAATACTGTTCACTAATATGTTTCACTGTAAACACCTGGTCCACACACCCCCTACCTTTCCTAAAGCCTCCTTGTTCATCTGCTATCCTATTCTCCGTCTTACTCTTAATTCTTTCAGTAATAACTCTACCATACACTTTACCAGGTATACTCAACAAACTTATCCCCCTATAATTTTTACACTCTCTTTTGTCCCCTTAACCTTTATACAAAGGAACTATGTATGCTCTCTGCCACTCCCTAGGTACCTTACCCTCTTCCATACATTTATTAAATATTAGCACAACCACTCCAAAACTATATCCCCACCTGCTTTTAACATTTCTATCTTTATCCCATCAATCCTGGCTGCCTTACCCCCTTTCATTCTACCCACTGCTTCACGAACTTCCCCCACACTCACAACTGGCTCTTCCTCACTCCTAAAGGATGCAACTCCTCCCTGGCTAATGCATGAAATCACATCCTTCCTTCATTAACATTTAGCAGTTCCTCAAAACATTCCCTCCATCTTCCCAGCACCTCCAACTCCCCATCTAAGAACTCTCCTCTCCTATTTTTAACTGTCAAAACCATTAGCTTCTTAGTCTTGCTCAACCTATTAATCTCACTCCAAAACTTTTTCTTATTCTCAGCAAAATCTGTTGAGAGCATCTCACCCACCCTCCAATTTGCTCGCCTTTCACATTCCTCACCACTCTCTTAACCTCTCTTTTATCTCCATATATTCCTCTCCTTGTATCACTTCTGCTTTGTAGAAACGTCTATGCTAACTTTAAATGTGTGTACTCACCAATTTGCGATGAGTACAAATAGGAGAGTACAGATAAGTCCGCTAGATCCACTCTCTCCCTGCGCCATAAAGTTTACACGTGTATGTGTACCAGAAGACACAGGCACCTTATAGTGGAGTTACAACAATAGCTTGTAATCAACAAAGCCGACGAGGATTACTATCTTGACGTTTATGTGAAGACCTGAAGACCTGAAGATCTGAAGACCTGAAGATCTGAAGATCTGAAGACCTGAAGACCTGAAGACCTGAAGATCTGAAGACCTGAAGATCTGAAGATCTGAAGACCTGAAGACCTGAAGATCTGAAGACCTGAAGATCTGAAGACCTGAAGATCTGAAGATCTGAAGATCTGAAGACCTGAAGATCTGAAGACCTGAAGATCTGAAGACCTGAAGATCTGAAGACCTGAAGATCTGAAGACCTGAAGACCTGAAGATCTGAAGATCTGAAGATCTGAAGACCTGAAGACCTGAAGACCTGAAGATCTGAAGATCTGAAGACCTGAAGATCTGAAGACCTGAAGATCTGAAGATCTGAAGACCTGAAGACCTGAAGACCTGAAGACCTGAAGACCTGAAGATCTGAAGACCTGAAGACCTGAAGACCTGAAGACCTGAAGATCTGAAGACCTGAAGACCTGAAGACCTGAAGATCTGAAGACCTGAAGATCTGAAGACCTGAAGATCTGAAGATCTGAAGACCTGAAGACCTGAAGACCTGAAGATCTGAAGACCTGAAGACCTGAAGATCTGAAGACCTGAAGACCTGAAGACCTGAAGACCTGAAGACCTGAAGATCTGAAGACCTGAAGACCTGAAGACCTGAAGACCTGAAGATCTGAAGACCTGAAGACCTGAAGATCTGAAGACCTGAAGACCTGAAGATCTGAAGACCTGAAGACCTGAAGACCTGAAGACCTGAAGACCTGAAGACCTGAAGACCTGAAGACCTGAAGACGGCTCTGGGGCGGCAAGAAACTCCATCACTTCACTCATTTATCAGAATTAATGAATATGTTTGGTGAATTAAATACAACAGTGGTTGGTGGTAGTGGGATCTACAGTTTACGTGCGAGAGAAGGGCAGGGGAGAGATACTGGAGGAGAAGGAGAGGGAGAAGGAAGAGGAGGGGAAGAAGAGATATAACAGGAATAGAAAGGGGGAAAAAGAAAGAAGAGAAAACTTGACGAACAGTTCCTATCTGCCAACACATTCTATCAGCACCAAGTATGTTGGATCTTGTGTTTGGTGAAGTGTGTGTGTGTGTTGTGTCTAGCGTGAAACACTGGTGTTGCAACACATCGTGGGTGTTACCACGGTGTAACTATCATATAGAATAGTGTAGCAACACTGCTGGTGTTCCCACAATGTAACTATCATATAGAATAGTGTAGCAACACTGCTGGTGTTCCCACAATGTAACTATCATATAGAATAGTGTAGCAACACTGCTGGTGTTCCCACAATGTAACTATCATATAGAATAGTGTAGCAACACTGCTGGTGTTCCCACAATGTAACTATCATATAAAATAGTGTAGCAACACTGCTGGTGTTCCCACAATGTAACTATCATATAGAATAGTGTAGCAACACTGCTGGTGTTCCCACAATGTAACTATCATATAGAATAGTGTAGCAACACTGCTGGTGTTCCCACAATGTAACTATCATATAGAATAGTGTAGCAACACTGCTGGTGTTCCCACAATGTAACTATCATATAGAATAGTGTAGCAACACTGCTGGTGTTCCCACAATGTAACTATCATATAGAATAGTGTAGCAACACTGCTGGTGTTCCCACAATGTAACTATCATATAGAATAGTGTAGCAACACTGCTGGTGTTCCCACAATGTAACTATCATATAGAATAGTGTAGCAACACTGTTGGTGTTCCCACAATGTACCTATCATATAGAATAGTGTAGCAACACTGCTGGTGTTCCCACAATGTAACTATCATATAGAATAGTGTAGCAACACTGCTGGTGTTCCCACAATGTAACTATCATACAGAATAGTGTAGTAACACTGCTGGTGTTCCCACAATGTAACTATCATATAGAATAGTGTAGCAACACTGCTGGTGTTCCCACAATGTAACTATCATACAGAATAGTGTAGTAACACTGCTGGTGTTCCCACAATGTAACTATCATATAGAATAGTGTAGCAACACTGTTGGTGTTCCCACAATGTACCTATCATATAGAATAGTGTAGCAACACTGCTGGTGTTCCCACAATGTAATTATCATATAGAATAGTGTAGCAACACTACTGGTGTTCCCACAATGTAACTATCATATAGAATAGTGTAGCAACACTGATGGTGTTCCCACAATGTAACTATTATATAGAATAGTGTAGCAACACTGCTGGTGTTCCCACAATGTAACTATCATATAGAATAGTGTAGCAACACTGCTGGTGTTCCCACAATGTAACTATCATACAGAATAGTGTAGCAACACACTGCTGGTGTTCCCACAATGTAACTATCATATAGAATAGTGTAGCAACACTGCTGGTGTTCCCACAATGTAATTATCATACAGAATAGTGTAGCAACACTGCTGGTGTTCCCACAATGTAACTATCATATAGAATAGTGTAGCAACACTGCTGGTGTTCCCACAATGTAACTATCATATAGAATAGTGTAGCAACACTGCTGGTGTTCCCACAATGTAACTATCATACAGAATAGTGTAGTAACACTGCTGGTGTTCCCACAATGTAACTATCATATAGAATAGTGTAGCAACACTGCTGGTGTTCCCACAATGTAACTATCATATAGAATAGTGTAGCAACACACTGCTGGTGTTCCCACAATGTAACTATCATACAGAATAGTGTAGTAACACTGCTGGTATTCCCACAATGTAACTATCATATAGAATAGTGTAGCAACACTGCTGGTGTTCCCACAATGTAACTATCATATAGAATAGTGTAGCAACACTGCTGGTGTTCCCACAATGTAACTATCATACAGAATAGTGTAGTAACACTGCTGGTGTTCCCACAATGTAACTATCATATAGAATAGTGTAGCAACACTGCTGGTGTTCCCACAATGTAACTATCATATAGAATAGTGTAGCAACACTGCTGGTGTTCCCACAATGTAACTATCATATAGAATAGTGTAGCAACACACTGCTGGTGTTCCCACAATGTAACTATCATACAGAATAGTGTAGTAACACTGCTGGTGTTCCCACAATGTAACTATCATATAGAATAGTGTAGCAACACACTGCTGGTGCTCCCACAATGTAACTATCATACAGAATAGTGTAGTAACACTGCTGGTGTTCCCACAATGTAACTATCATATAGAATAGTGTAGCAACACTGCTGGTGTTCCCACAATGTAACTATCATATAGAATAGTGTAGCAACACACTGCTGGTGCTCCCACAATGTAACTATCATACAGAATAGTGTAGTAACACTGCTTGTGTTCCCACAATGTAACTATCATATAGAATAGTGTAGCAACACTGCTGGTGTTCCCACAATGTAACTATCATATAGAATAGTGTAGCAACACTGCTGGTGTTCCCACAATGTAACTATCATATAGAATAGTGTAGCAACACTGCTGGTGTTCCCACAATGTAACTATCATATAGAATAGTGTAGCAACACTGCTGGTGTTCCCACAATGTAACTATCATATAGAATAGTGTAGCAACACTACTGGTGTTCCCACAATGTAACTATCATATAGAATAGTGTAGCAACACTGCTGGTGTTCCCACAATGTAACTATCATATAGAATAGTGTAGCAACACTGCTGGTGTTCCCACAATGTAACTATCATATAGAATAGTGTAGCAACACTGCTGGTGTTCCCACAATGTAACTATCATATAGAATAGTGTAGCAACACTGCTGGTGTTCCCACAATGTAACTATCATATAGAATAGTGTAGCAACACACTGCTGGTGTTCCCACAATGTAACTATCATACAGAATAGTGTAGTAACACTGCTGGTGTTCCCACAATGTAAGTATCATATAGAATAGTGTAGCAACACACTGCTGGTGCTCCCACAATGTAACTATCATACAGAATAGTGTAGTAACACTGCTGGTGTTCCCACAATGTAACTATCATATAGAATAGTGTAGCAACACTGCTGGTGTTCCCACAATGTAACTATCATATAGAATAGTGTAGCAACACACTGCTGGTGCTCCCACAATGTAACTATCATACAGAATAGTGTAGTAACACTGCTGGTGTTCCCACAATGTAACTATCATATGGAATAGTGTAGCAACACTGCTGGTGTTCCCACAATGTAACTATCATATAGAATAGTGTAGCAACACTACTGGTGTTCCCACAATGTAACTATCATATAGAATAGTGTAGCAACACTGCTGGTGTTCCCACAATGTAACTATCATATAGAATAGTGTAGCAACACTGCTGGTGTTCCCACAATGTAACTATCATATAGAATAGTGTAGCAACACTGCTGGTGTTCCCACAATGTAACTATCATATAGAATAGTGTAGCAACACTGCTGGTGTTCCCACAATGTAACTATCATATAGAATAGTGTAGCAACACACTGCTGGTGTTCCCACAATGTAACTATCATACAGAATAGTGTAGTAACACTGCTGGTGTTCCCACAATGTAAGTATCATATAGAATAGTGTAGCAACACACTGCTGGTGCTCCCACAATGTAACTATCATACAGAATAGTGTAGTAACACTGCTGGTGTTCCCACAATGTAACTATCATATAGAATAGTGTAGCAACACTGCTGGTGTTCCCACAATGTAACTATCATATAGAATAGTGTAGCAACACACTGCTGGTGCTCCCACAATGTAACTATCATACAGAATAGTGTAGTAACACTGCTGGTGTTCCCACAATGTAACTATCATATGGAATAGTGTAGCAACACTGCTGGTGTTCCCACAATGTAACTATTATATAGAATAGTGTAGCAACACTGCTGGTGTTCCCACAATGTAACTATCATATAGAATAGTGTAGCAACACTGCTGGTGTTCCCACAATGTAACTATCATATAGAATAGTGTAGAAACACTGCTGGTGTTCCCACAATGTAACTATCATATAGAACAGAGTTCATAGCTATGCAAAGATTTAACCCCCCAATCAAGGCGGTTAGTATCACCAACAACAGAACTAACAGTGTCCTTAAGAGCAGAACTAACAGTACCCTTAACATTAAAATGGTATAAAATACCGACAGGTTGTAGGTAAGACACATATGCAACAGTTAGGTATCTTTATTTCGAAACGTTTCGCCTACACAGTAGGCTTCTTCAGTCGAGTACAGAAAAGTTGATAGAAGCAGAAGATACTTGAAGACGATGTAATCAGTCCATCACCCTTAAAGTTTTGAGGTGGTCAGTCCCTCAGTCTGGAGAAGAGTATTGTTCCATAGTATGAAACAATATGGAGTTTAAGTGACAGGATGGAGCCTTATATAGCGCCAGGAGGTGAGACGTAGGTCACTAGAAGAGGTAAGAACTCAGATGTTGGGACTGACCACCTCAAAACTTTAAGGGTGATGTACTGATTACATCGTCTTCAAGTCTCTTCTGCTTCTATCAACTTTTCTGTACTTGACTGAAGAAGCCTACTGTGTAGGCGAAACGTTTCAAAATAAAGATACCTAACTGTTGCATATGTGTCTTACCTAACAGTACCCTTTACAGGAGAACACTGCCACTAACAACAGAACTAACAGTGTCCTTAACAACGGAACTAACAGATCCCTTAACAGCAGAACAGTGTCACTAACAGAGCTAACAGTGCCGTTAACAGAACAGTGTCACTAACAGAACTAACAGTGCCACTAACAGAAGTAACAGTGCCACTAACAGTGCCACTAATAGTGCCACTAACAGAACTAACAGTGCCACTAACAAAACTAACAGTGCCCTTAGCAGAACTAACAGTACCACTAACAGAACAGTGCACTAACAACAGAACAGTGCCACTAACAGAACAGTGAAACTAATAACAGAACTAACAGTGCCACTACCTCACGCCCATTCATTTTAGAAGAGTCATATATTCCTAAAACGCCCAGTAAACCCATATAAACCTTGTATATACCTCTGCTAGAGTTATACTGGTATATGACCACAGTAAATCATAGAAATGTTTAATAGAGTGTATATACACCGAGAGATATATCTCATAGTGAGTATATACACCGAGAGATGTCTCAGTGTATATACACCGGGAGAGCAAAGGCGGGATATAATCACGACGTATGGAATCCTCAGAATCTACAGAATCTGTTTTGGATATGAGATCTGGTGCTAGGTGGACACAGAAGCTAAAGACACATATGAAACATTAGGACCACAGGTAATATTTCCTCAGTCTGAGGCAGCCTCCACCACTACATTAATGGAGACTCTCTCTGCCCACAGCTTTAAGAATTGGTACGACACGGTTCAGAAGGTTCGTCTAGTAGGTGCTGGCAAACGACGAACCAAGATAAAGAGTGAGAACACACATACACATACACTGGAGTACAGGAGGGTCAGGGGAGACATGATAACGACATACAAAATACTCCGTGGAATAAATAAGGTGGACAGAGACAGGATGTTCCAGAGATGGGAAACAGCAACAAGGAACCACAATTGGAAGTTGAAGACTCAGACGAGTCACAGGGATGTTAGGAAGTATTTCTTCAGTCATAGAGTTGTCAGGAAGTGGAATAGTCTGAAGAGTGATGTAGTGGGGGCAGGAACCATACATAGCTTTAAGACGAGGTATGACAAAGCTGAGGGAGCAGAGAGAGAGAGAGATGACCTAGTAGCGATCAGTTAAGAGGCGGGACCAGGAGCTGAGTCTCGACCCCTGCAATCACAATTATGTGAACACAATTAGGTGAACACACACACACACACACACACACACACACACACACACACACACACACACACACACACACACAACACACACACACACACACACACACACACACACACACACACACACACACACACACACGACAATACGAAAACATAAGAACATAAGAATGTAGGAACACTGCAGAAGACCTATTGGCCCATACGAGGCAGGTCCTTATCAAAACGACCTCTACCTAAAGCCACCCATGAAATAACTCCCGTACCCAATGACACCAATCAAACCCAGCCCCTCCCACTCATATATTTGTCCAGTCTCTTCTTAAAGCTACCCAAGGTCCTAGTCTCTATCACCCCACTGGGAAGACTGTTCCACGCATCTACAACTCTGTTAGAAAACCAGTACTTACCTATGTCCTTTCTAAATCTAAATTTATCCAACTTAAATCCATTATTCCTGGTTCTTACCTGGTTCGACACCCTCAGTACTTTATTAATGTCTCCCTTGTTTATGCCCGTCATCCACTTATACACTTCAATGATATCTCCCCTCATTCTACGCCTCTCCAGAGAGTGGAGATTTAAGGCTTTAAGTCTATCTTCATACGGGAGGTTCCTTACACAGTAAATCATTTTAGTCATTCTTCTCTGTATGTTCTCTAATGAGTCTATGTCCATCCTGTAGTAAGGGGACCAAAACTGAGCAGCATAATCTAAATGAGGCCTCACTAGTGATGTATAGAGCTGTAAAATAACTTTTGGACTTCTGTTACTTATACTTCTTGAGATAAATCCAAGTAATCTGTTGGCCTTGTTGCGCACACTAAGGCACTGTTGTCTTGGCTTTAAATTTCTGCTCACCATGACTCCCAAGTCTTTTTCACATTCTGTATGACCAAGCTCTACTTCACCTAGATTATAGCTTCGAGGGTTATTTTCATTACCAAGGGCAAGTACCTTACACTTATCCACATTAAACTTCATCTGCCATTTTTCATAGCAGCGAAAGCCAAATCTGACCCGAAACTGTTGTACAGCCACATCAGGAGGAAAACAACAGTCAAGGACCAGGTAATCAGGCTAAGGAAGGAAGGAGGAGAGACAACAAGAAATGACCGTGAAGTATGTGAGGAACTCAACAAGAGATTCAAAGAAGTGTTCACAGAGGAGACAGAAGGGGCTCCAGAAAGACGGAGAGGTGGGGCACACCACCAAGTGCTGGACACAGTGCACACAACCGAGGAAGAAGTGAAGAGGCTTCTGAGTGAGCTAGATACCTCAAAGGCAATGGGGCCAGATAACATCTCCCCATGGGTATTGAGAGAGGGAGCAGAGGTGCTATGTGTACCCCTAACAACAATATTCAATACATCTATCGGAACAGGGAGATTGCCTGAGGCATGGAAGACAGCAAATGTAGTCCCAATCTTTAAAAAAGGAGACAGACATGAAGCACTAAACTACAGACCAGTGTCACTGACATGTATAGTATGTAAAGTCATGGAGAAGATTATCAGAAGAATAGTGGAACACCTAGAAAGGAACGATCTCATCAACAGCAGCCAACATGGTTTCAGGGACGGGAAATCCTGTGTCACAAACCTACTGGAGTTCTATGACATGGTGACAGCAGTAAGACAAGAGAGAGAGGGGTGGGTGGATTGCATTTTCTTGGACTGCAAGAAGGCGTTTGACACAGTTCCACACAAGAGATTAGTGCAAAAAATGGAGGACCAAGCAGGGATAACAGAGAAGGCACTACAATGGATCAGGTAATACTTGTCAGGAAGACAGCAGCGAGTCATGGTACGTGGCGAGGTGTCAGAGTGGGCACCTGTGACCAGCGGGGTCCCACAGGGGTCAGTCCTAGGACCAGTGCTGTTTCTGGTATTTGTGAACGACATGACGGAAGGAATAGATTCCGAAGTGTCCCTGTTTGCAGATGAAGTTGATGAGAAGAATTCATTCGATCGAAGACCAGGCAGAACTACAAAGGGATCTGGACAGGCTTCAGACCTGGTCTAGCAATTGGCTCCTGGAGTTCAACCCCACCAAGTGCAAAGTCATGAGGATTGGGGAAGGGCAAAGAAGACCGCAGACGGAGTACAGTCTAGGGGGTCAGAGACTACAAACCTCACTCAAGGAAAAAGATCTTGGGGTGAGTATAACACCAGGCACATCTCCTGAAGCGCACATCAACCAAATAACTGCTGCAGCATATGGGCGCCTAGCAAACCTCAGAACAGCATTCCGACATCTTAATAAGGAGTCATTCAGGACCCTATACACCGTGTACGTTAGGCCCATATTGGAGTATGCGGCACCAGTTTGGAACCCACACCTAGCCAAGCATGTAAAGAAACTAGAGAAAGTGCAGATGTTTGCAACAAGACTAGTCCCAGAGCTAAGAGGTATGTCCTACGAGGAGAGGTTAAGGAAAATCAACCTGACGACACTGGAGGACAGGAGAGATAGGGGGGACATGATAACGACATACAAAATACTGAGAGGAATTGACAAGGTGGACAAAGACAGGATGTTCCAGAGATTGGACACAGCAACAAGGGGACACAGTTGGAAGTTGAAGACACAGATGAATCACAGGGATGTTAGGAAGTATTTCTTCAGCCACAGAGTAGTCAGGAAGTGGAATAGTTTGGGAAGCGATGTAGTGGAGGCAGGATCCATACATAGCTTTATGCAGAGGTATGATAGAGCACACGGTTCAGGGAGAGTGACCTAGTAGCGACCAGTGAAGAGGCGGGGCCAGGAGCTTGGACTCGACCCCTGCAGCCTCAACTAGGTGAGTACACACACACAATAAAGCTCTTGGAGCAGTGAGAGTGGACCAGCTAAGAGGCTGGGCCAGGAGCTGTGAATCAACCCCTGCAACGACATACAGGTGAGTATACTGCACACACACAACCACACACGAAACAGGCCAAGTGTCTATCGACAAATGCCTTTGAAAACTAGTAACTACTACTACTACTACACACAAATTCCCTAGCTTCTCACCCTCACACTCTCCCTCACACTCTCCCTCACACTCTCCCTCACACTCTCCCCCACACTCTCCCTCACATTCTCCCTCACACTCTCCCTAACACTCTCCTTCACACTCTCCCTCACACTCTCCCTCACACTCTCCCTCACACTCTCCCTCATACTCTCCCTCACACTCTCCCCCACACTCTCCCCCACACTCTCCCTCACACTCTCCCTCACACTCTCCCTCACACTCTCCCTCACACTCTCCTCCACACTCTCCCTCACACTCTCCCTCACATTCTCCCTCACACTCTCCCTAACACTCTCCCTCACACTCTCCCTCACACTCTCCCTCACACTCTCCCCCACACTCTCCCTCACACTCTCCCTCACACTCTCCCTCACACTCTCCCTCACACTCTCCCTCACACTCTCCCTCACACTCTCCCTCACACTCTCCCCCACACTCTCCCTCACACTCTCCTCACACTCTCCCCCACACTCTCCCCCACACTCTCCCTCACACTCTCCCTCACACTCTCCCTAACAGTCTCCCTCACACTCTCCCTCACACTCTCCCTCACACTCTCCCTCACACTCTCCCCCACACTCTCCCTCACACTCTCCCTCACACTCTCCCTAACACTCTCCTTCACACTCCCTCACACTCTCCCCCAAACTCTCCCTCACACTCTCCCTCACACTCTCCCCCACACTCTCCCCCACACTCTCCCTAACACTCTCCCTCACACTCTCCCTCACACTCTCCCTCACACTCTCCCCCACACTCTCCCTCACACTCTCCCTCACACTCTCCCTCACACTCTCCCTCACACTCTCCCTCACACTCTCCCTCACACTCTCCCTCACACTCACCCCCACACTCTCCCTCACACTCTCCTCACACTCTCCCCCACACTCTCCCTCACACTCTCCCTAACAGTCTCCCTCACACTCTCCCTCACACTCTCCCTCACACTCTCCCTCACACTCTCCCCCACACTCTCCCTCACACTCTCCCTCACACTCTCCCTCACACTCTCCCTCACACTCTCCCTCACACTCTGCCACACTCTCCCTCACACTCTCCCTCACACTCTCCCTCACACTCTCCCTCACACTCTCCCTCACACTCACCCTCACACTCTCCCTCACACTCTCCCTCACACTCTCCCTCACACTCTCCCTCACAGTCTCCCTCACAGTCTCCCTCACACTCTCCCTCACACTCTCCCTCACACTCTCCCTCACACTCTCCCCCACACTCTCCCTCACACTCTCCCTCACACTCTCCCTCACACTCTCCCTCACACTCTCCCTCACACTCTCCCTCACACTCTCCCTCACACTCTCCCTCACACTCTCCCTCACACTCTCCCTCACACTCTCCCCCACACTCTCCCTCACACTCTCCCTCACACTCTCCCTCACACTCTCCCCCACACTCTGACAATAGCATATATCCCACATGGAAGGGAGCGTCCAGCGGGTCCTCAGGCAGTAATGGTGTGGAAGGCAGCACTGAGGCCCCAGGCACTAGTGTTAGTAATACTGGATTTTCTGCACGGTGGAGAAGCCACGAGCCACGTCCCTCGTAGATTGATTTCCACTACCCACGGCTCTCTGTATCCTGCAAAACTCTGTGTATCTTTCGGAGATATATCCTGGAACACCATGTATCTTCCAGATCTTTATTCTGGAAACTATTTATTTTCCAGATCTATAACCTGGAACACTTTCTATTTATCTTCCAGATCTATATCCTGGAATGCTCTCCATGTATCTTCCAGATCTATATCCTGGAACAGTATGTATCTTCCAGATCTATATCCTGGAACACTATATATCTTCCAGATCTATATCCTGGAAATACATGATACAACTTATACAGACCATAGCTGATATCAATGACATACTACATAGAAAGTTCCTGGTTATGTAGAGCATTTCCCTCAACTCAGGTTAATTTTGTCTCCAGGATGCCACCCACACCAGTCCACTAACACCTAGGTACCTACTTGCTGATAGGTGAACAGTCACAGCAGTTGTAAGGTAACGAACACCTAGGTACCTACTTACTGCTAGGTGAACAGGAACAGCAGGTGTCTTAAGGAAACATGCCCAAATGCTTTAACCCGTACCAGGGATCGAACCACGGACCTCAGTGTGTGAGCTGAGTGCACTACTAACCCAGCTACGGGTGTTGCTATCACACAGACAATCTGTAGCCAGGAGTAAATAGCGCCTGTGGACCAGCCGCCTTTGGTTGCAGTGCTGACATCAGTAATCCAGCACCGCTATAAGTCTTTCCAGGCTTTACCCTCGAGTACTGAGGGAACGCTGTGTGTCAAGCTTAGAGGAAAGTCCATGCCCCAGTGCCAAGCTTTTTCCACTGCTGTCAGCTTGGTAATCTATCTCCCACCGAGACAGTGCCTAAGATATCCCCACTGACATTTACAGCCATTGAAAGAAGTGATTCATTTCGCATCGTTGCGACTTTCAGCACTGCTGTCAACCTTATCTCATAGTTTCTTAATGTTAAGCCAGTTTTGTGTACACCCGAGTTGACCTTCACCTTCCATACGTATGGTATGATCAAGCTCGACGCAGTGAGAAACATGACTTGATTAAGCTCTACACAGTGAGAAACATGACTTGATCAAGCTCTACGCAGTGAGAAACATGACTTGATCAAGCTCTACGCAGTGAGAAACATGACTTGATCAAGCTCTACGCAGTGAGAAACATGACTTGATCAAGCTCTACGCAGTGAGAAACATGACTTGATCAAGCTCTACGCAGTGAGAAACATGATTAAGCTCTACGCAGTGAGAAACATGATTAAGCTCTACGCAGTGAGAAACATGATTAAGCTCTACGCAGTGAGAAACATGACTTGATCAAGCTCTACGCAGTGAGAAACATGACTTGATCAAGCTCTACGCAGTGAGAAACATGATTAAGCTCTACGCAGTGAGAAACATGATTAAGCTCTACGCAGTGAGAAACATGATTAAGCTCTACGCAATGAGAAACATGACTTGATCAAGCTCTACGCAGTGAGAAACATGACTTGATCAAGCTCTACGCAGTGAGAAACATGATTATGCTCTACGCAGTGAGAAACATGATTAAGCTCTACGCAGTGAGAAACATGATTAAGCTCTACGCAGTGAGAAACATGACTTGATCAAGCTCTACACAGTGAGAAACATGACTTGATCAAGCTCTACGCAGTGAGAAACATGACTTGATCAAGCTCTATGCAGTGAGAAACATGCCTTGATCAAGGTGTACACAGTGAGAAACATGCCTTGATCAAGGTGTACACAGTGAGAAACATGCCTTGATCAAGGTGTACACAGTGAGAAACATGCCTTGATCAAGGTGTACACAGTGAGAAACATGCCTTGATCAAGGTGTACACAGTGAGAAACATGACTTGATTAAGCTCTACACAGTGAGAAACATGACTTGATCAAGCTCTACACAGTGAGAAACATGACTTGATCAAGCTCTACACAGTGAGAAACATGACTTGATCAAGCTCTACGCAGTGAGAAACATGACTTGATCAAGCTCTACGCAGTGAGAAACATGACTTGATCAAGCTCTACGCAGTGAGAAACATGACTTGATCAAGCTCTACGCAGTGAGAAACATGACTTGATCAAGCTCTAAGCAGTGAGAAACATGATTAAGCTCTACGCAGTGAGAAACATGATTAAGCTCTACGCAGTGAGAAACATGACTTGATCAAGCTCTATGCAGTGAGAAACATGATTAAGCTCTACGCAGTGAGAAACATGACTTGATCAAGCTCTACGCAGTGAGAAACATGATTAAGCTCTACGCAGTGAGAAACATGATCAAGCTCTACGCAGTGAGAAACATGACTTGATCAAGCTCTATGCAGTGAGAAACATGATTAAGCTCTACGCAGTGAGAAACATGATTAAGCTCTACGCAGTGAGAAACATGATTAAGCTCTACGCAGTGAGAAACACGATCAAGCTCTACGCAGTGAGAAACATGATCAAGCTCTACGCAGTGAGAAACATGATTAAGCTCTATGCAGTGAGAAACATGATTAAGCTCTACGCAGTGAGAAACATGATTAAGCTCTACGCAGTGAGAAACATGATTAAGCTCTACGCAGTGAGAAACATGATCAAGCTCTACGCAGTGAGAAACATGACTTGATCAAGCTCTATGCAGTGAGAAACATGACTTGATCAAGCTCTATGCAGTGAGAAACATGACTTGATCAAGCTCTACACAGTGAGAAACATGACTTGATCAAGCTCTACGCAGTGAGAAACATGACTTGATCAAGCTCTACGCAGTGAGAAACATGACTTGATCAAGCTCTATGCAGTGAGAAACATGACTTGATCAAGCTCTACACAGTGAGAAACATGACTTGATCAAGCTCTACGCAGTGAGAAACATGACTTGATCAAGCTCTATGCAGTGAGAAACATGACTTGATCAAGCTCTACGAAGTGAGAAACATGACTTGATCAAGCTCTACGCAGTGAGAAACATGCCTTGATCAAGCTCTACACAGTGAGAAACATGACTTGATTAAGCTCTACGCAGTGAGAAACATGATTAAGCTCTACGCAGTGAGAAACATGCCTTGATCAAGCTCTACACAGTGAGAAACATGCCTTGATCAAGGTGTACACAACATAAACCATACTACGGGCGGGATAGAACCCGCGGTCAGAGAGTCTCAAAACTCCAGCCCGTCGCGTTAGCCACTAGACCAGCTAGCCACAATAAGATTCATCCAACTAGGTATATTTCTACACCATAGGAAGGTTAGCATAGGCCACCACTGTGACCACAAATGCAGGTTTTTACAGACGAATCTCCAGCTAGCGTGGCCGTGACGAACTCTAGCTCAAGTCCCTTCACTGCCGTCAACATGACTCACGAAATCGTAATGACACGATTGCAAACAAACCATATCCCCGGCTGGGATTGAACCCGCGGTCAGAGAGTCTCAAAACTCCAGACCGTCGCCAGTTCGTCACGGCCACGCTAGCTGGAGATTCGTCTGTAAAAACTTGCATTTGTGGTCACAGTGGTGGCCTATGCTAACCTTCCTATGGTGTAGAAATATACCTAGTTGGACGAATCTTATTGTGGCTAGCTGGTCCAGTGGCTAACACGACGGTCTGGAGTTTTGAGACTCTCTGACCGCGGGTTCAATCCCAGCCGGGGGTATGGTTTGTTTACAATCGTGTCATTACGATTTCGTGAGTCATGTACACAACATGTGTGTCAGGAGGCAACTTCCCCTCTAACAGGAACTAGGAACCTACAGTGTTAACAGCACTGTTGGTCTTCCCCTGTAACAACACACCCCTCAAGGAAGGTTCCTTGATATTGGTGAGGGGCTCTTGATTTAGGGAATTGGATCTGTGCTCCAGTTCCCCGAATTAAGCCTGAATGCCTTCCACATCCCCCCCCCAGACACTGTATAATCCTCCGGGTTTAGCGCTTCTCCCTTGATTAGAATAATAACGTAACAACACACACACACACAACCATCTCAGTCTTCTGGACGACACACTCAACAAACACTTGGAATCATACACTTGGAATCATACACTCGGAATCATACACTTGGAATCATACACTCGGAACCATACACTTGGAATCATACACTCGGAATCATACACTCGGAATCATACACTCGGAATCATACACTTGGAATCATACACTCGGAATCATACACTTGGAATCATACACTCGGAATCATACACTTGGAATCATACACTCGGAATCATACACTTGGAATCATACACTCGGAATCATACACTTGGAATCATACACTCGGAATCATACACTTGGAATCATACACTCGGAATCATACACTTGGAATCATACACTCGGAATCATACACTTGGAATCATACACTCGGAATCATACACTTGGAATCATACACTCGGAATCATACACTTGGAATCATACACTCGGAATCATACACTCGGAATCATACACTCGGAATCATACACTTGGAATCATACACTCGGAATCATACACTTGGAATCATACACTCGGAATCATACACTCGGAATCATACACTCGGAATCATACACTTGGAATCATACACTCGGAATCATACACTCGGAATCATACACTCGGAATCATACACTCGGAATCATACACTCGCAATCATACACTCACAATCATACACTCGCAATCATACACTCGCAATCATACACTCGCAATCATACACTCGCAATCATACACTCGCAATCATACACTCGCAATCATACACTCGGAATCATACACTCGGAATCATACACTCGGAATCATACACTCGGAATCATACACTCGGAATCATACACTCGCAATCATACACTCGCAATCATACACTCGGAATCATACACTCGCAATCATACACTCGCAATCATACACTCGCAATCATACACTCGCAATCATACACTCGCAATCATACACTCGCAATCATACACTCGCAATCATACACTCGCAATCATACACTCGCAATCATACACTCGCAATCATACACTCGGAATCATACACTCGGAGTCATACACTCGGAGTCATACACTCGGAGTCATACACTCGGAATCATACACTCGGAATCATACACTCGGAATCATACACTCGGAATCATACACTCGGAATCATACACTCGCAATCATACACTCGCAATCATACACTCGCAATCATACACTCGCAATCATACACTCGGAATCATACACTCGGAATCATACACTCGGAATCATACACTCGGAATCATACACTCGGAATCATACACTCGGAGTCATACACTCGGAATCATACACTCGGAATCATACACTCGGAATCATACACTCGGAATCATACACTCGGAATCATACACTCGGAATCATACACTCGGAATCATACACTCGGAGTCATACACTCGGAATCATACACTCGGAATCATACACTCGGAATCATACACTCGGAATCATACACTCGGAATCATACACTCGGAATCATACACTCGGAATTATACACTCGGAATCATACACTCGGAATCATACACTCGGAGTCATACACTCGGAATCATACACTCGGAATCATACACTCGGAATCATACACTCGGAGTCATACACTCGGAATCATACACTCGGAATCATACACTCGGAGTCATACACTCGGAATCATACACTCGGAATCATACACTCGGAATCATACACTCGGAGTCATACACTCGGAATCATACACTCGGAATCATACACTCGGAATCATACACTCGGAGTCATACACTCGGAATCATACACTCGGAATCATACACTCGGAATCATACACTCGGAGTCATACACTCGGAATCATACACTCGGAATCATACACTCGGAGTCATACACTCGGAATCATACACTCGGAATCATACACTCGGAATCATACACTCGGAATCATACACTCGGAATCATACACTCGGAATCATACACTCGGAATCATACACTCGGAGTCATACACTCGGAATCATACACTCGGAATCATACACTCGGAATCATACACTCGGAGTCATACACTCGGAATCATACACTCGGAATCATACACTCGGAATCATACACTCGGAGTCATACACTCGGAATCATACACTCGGAATCATACACTCGGAATCATACACTCGGAATCATACACTCGGAGTCATACACTCGGAATCATACACTCGGAATCATACACTCGGAATCATACACTCGGAATCATACACTCGGAATCATACACTCGGAATCATACACTCGGAGTCATACACTCGGAATCATACACTCGGAATCATACACTCGGAATCATACACTCGGAATCATACACTCGGAATCATACACTCGGAATCATACACTCGGAATCATACACTCGGAATCATACACTCGGAATCATACACTCGGAATCATACACTCGGAATCATACACTCGGAATCATACACTCGGAATCATACACTCGGAATCATACACTCGGAGTCATACACTCGGAATCATACACTCGGAATCATACACTCGGAATCATACACTCGGAATCATACACTCGGAGTCATACACTCGGAATCATACACTCGGAATCATACACTCGGAATCATACACTCGGAATCATACACTCGGAATCATACACTCGGAATCATACACTCGGAATCATACACTCGGAATCATACACTCGGAGTCATACACTCGGAATCATACACTCGGAATGATACACTCGGAATCATACACTCGGAATCATACACTCGGAATCATACACTCGGAATCATACACTCGGAATCATACACTCGGAATCATACACTCGGAGTCATACACTCGGAGTCATACACTCGGAATCATACACTCGGAATCATACACTCGGAATCATACACTCGGAATCATACACTCGGAATCATACACTCGGAATCATACACTCGGAATCATACACTCGGAGTCATACACTCGGAATCATACACTCGGAATCATACACTCGGAATCATACACTCGGAATCATACACTCGGAATCATACACTCGGAATCATACACTCGGAATTATACACTCGGAATCATACACTCGGAATCATACACTCGGAGTCATACACTCGGAATCATACACTCGGAATCATACACTCGGAATCATACACTCGGAGTCATACACTCGGAATCATACACTCGGAATCATACACTCGGAGTCATACACTCGGAATCATACACTCGGAATCATACACTCGGAATCATACACTCGGAGTCATACACTCGGAATCATACACTCGGAATCATACACTCGGAATCATACACTCGGAGTCATACACTCGGAATCATACACTCGGAATCATACACTCGGAATCATACACTCGGAGTCATACACTCGGAATCATACACTCGGAATCATACACTCGGAGTCATACACTCGGAATCATACACTCGGAATCATACACTCGGAATCATACACTCGGAATCATACACTCGGAATCATACACTCGGAATCAAACACTCGGAATCATACACTCGGAGTCATACACTCGGAATCATACACTCGGAATCATACACTCGGAATCATACACTCGGAGTCATACACTCGGAATCATACACTCGGAATCATACACTCGGAATCATACACTCGGAGTCATACACTCGGAATCATACACTCGGAATCATACACTCGGAATCATACACTCGGAATCATACACTCGGAATCATACACTCGGAGTCATACACTCGGAATCATACACTCGGAATCATACACTCGGAATCATACACTCGGAATCATACACTCGGAATCATACACTCGGAATCATACACTCTGAATCATACACTCGGAGTCATACACTCGGAATCATACACTCGGAATCATACACTCGGAATCATACACTCGGAATCATACACTCGGAATCATACACTCGGAATCATACACTCGGAATCATACACTCGGAATCATACACTCGGAATCATACACTCGGAATCATACACTCGGAATCATACACTCGGAATCATACACTCGGAATCATACACTCGGAATCATACACTCGGAGTCATACACTCGGAATCATACACTCGGAATCATACACTCGGAATCATACACTCGGAATCATACACTCGGAGTCATACACTCGGAATCATACACTCGGAATCATACACTCGGAATCATACACTCGGAATCATACACTCGGAATCATACACTCGGAATCATACACTCGGAATCATACACTCGGAGTCATACACTCGGAATCATACACTCGGAATCATACACTCGGAATCATACACTCGGAATCATACACTCGGAATCATACACTCGGAGTCATACACTCGGAATCATACACTCGGAATCATACACTCGGAATCATACACTCGGAATCATACACTCGGAATCATACACTCGGAGTCATACACTCGGAATCATACACTCGGAATCATACACTCGGAATCATACACTCGGAATCATACACTCGGAATCATACACTCGGAATCATACACTCGGAATCATACACTCGGAATCATACACTCGGAATCATACACTCGGAATCATACACTCGGAATCATACACTCGGAATCATACACTCGGAATCATACACTCGGAGTCATACACTCGGAATCATACACTCGGAATCATACACTCGGAATCATACACTCGGAGTCATACACTCGGAATCATACACTCGGAATCATGCACTCGGAATCATACACTCGGAGTCATACACTCGGAATCATACACTCGGAATCATACACTCGGAATCATACACTCGGAATCATACACTCGGAATCATACACTCGGAATCATACACTCGGAATCATACACTCGGAATCATACACTCGGAATCATACACTCGCAATCATACACCCGGAATCATACACTCGGAATCATACACTCGCAATCATACACTCGGAATCATACACTCGGAATCATACACTCTGGCTAGAGTGGCCAGAAGAGCTCATGCATGCAGGGCAAAGCTCCTGATCATGGGTGACTTTAACCACAAGGAGATCGATTGGGAGAACTTGGACCCGCATGGGGGCCAAGATACATGGAGGGCTAAGATGATGGAGGTGGTACTGGAGAACTTCATGTGCCAACACGTAAGGGACACTACAAGAGAGAGAGGAGAGGATGAACCAGCAAGGCTGGACTTAGTATTCACCTTGAGTAGTGCAGATATCGAGGACATCACATATGAAAGACCCCTTGGGGCCCGTGACCATGTGGTTTTAAGCTTCGAATACACAGTAGAGCTACAAGTGGAGGGAGAAGCAGGAAGGCCAGGACGAATGAAGCCAAACTACAAGAAAGGGGACTACACAGGAATGAGGAACTACCTGAACGGGGTTCAGTGGGACAGAGAACTGGCAGGGAAGCCAGTTAATGAGATGGTGGAATATGTAGCAACAAAATGCAAGGAGGCTGAGGAGAGGTTTGTACCCAAGGGTAACAGGATTAATGAAAAAGCCAGGATGAGCCCATGGTTTACCCAAAGGTGCAGGGAGGCAAAAACCAAGTGTGCTAGGGAATGGAAGAAATATAGAAGGCAAAGGACCCAGGAGAATAAGGAGAACAGTCGTAGAGCCAGAAACGAATATGCACAGATAAGAAGGGAGGCCCAAAGACAATATGAAAATGACATAGCAGCGAAAGCCAAATCTGACCCGAAACTGTTGTACAGCCACATCAGGAGGAAAACAACAGTCAAGGACCAGGTAATCAGGCTAAGGAAGGAAGGAGGAGAGACAACAAGAAATGACCGTGAAGTATGTGAAGAACTCAACAAGAGATTCAAAGAAGTGTTCACAGAGGAGACAGAAGGGGCTCCAGAAAGACGGAGAGGTGGGGCACACCACCAAGTGCTGGACACAGTGCACACAACCGAGGAAGAAGTGAAGAGGCTTCTGAGTGAGCTAGATACCTCAAAGGCAATGGGGCCAGATAACATCTCTCCATGGGTATTGAGAGAGGGAGCAGAGGCGCTATGCGTACCCCTAACAACAATATTCAATACATCTATCGAAACAGGGAGATTGCCTGAGGCATGGAAGACAGCAAATGTAGTCCCAATCTTTAAAAAAGGAGACAGACATGAAGCATTAAACTACAGACCAGTGTCACTGACATGTATAGTATGCAAAATCATGGAGAAGATTATCAGGAGAAGAGTGGTGGAACACCTAGAAAGGAATGATCTCATCAACAGCAGCCAACATGGTTTCAGGGACGGGAAATCCTGTGTCACAAACCTACTGGAGTTCTATGACATGGTGACAGCAGTAAGACAAGAGAGAGAGGGGTGGGTGGATTGCATTTTCTTGGACTGCAAGAAGGCGTTTGACACAGTTCCACACAAGAGATTGGTGCAAAAACTGGAGGACCAAGCAGGGATAACAGGGAAGGCACTACAATGGATCAGGGAATACTTGTCAGGAAGACAGCAGCGAGTCATGGTACGTGGCGAGGTGTCAGAGTGGGCACCTGTGACCAGCGGGGTCCCGCAGGGGTCAGTCCTAGGACCAGTGCTGTTTCTGGTATTTGTGAACGACATGACGGAAGAAATAGACTCTGAGGTGTCCCTGTTTGCAGATGACGTGAAGTTGATGAGAAGAATTCACTCGATCGAAGACCAGGCAGAACTACAAAGGGATCTGGACAGGCTGCAGACCTGGTCCAGCAATTGGCTCCTGGAGTTCAATCCCACCAAGTGCAAAGTCATGAAGATTGGGGAAGGGCAAAGAAGGCCGCAGACGGAGTACAGTCTAGGGGGCCAGAGACTACAAACCTCACTCAAGGAAAAAGATCTTGGGGTGAGTATAACACCAGGCACATCTCCTGAAGCGCACATCAACCAAATAACTGCTGCAGCATATGGGCGCCTGGCAAACCTCAGAACAGCATTCCGACATCTTAATAAGGAATCATTCAGGACCCTGTACACCGTGTATGTTAGGCCCATATTGGAGTATGCGGCACCAGTTTGGAACCCACACCTAGCCAAGCACGTGAAGAAACTAGAGAAAGTGCAAAGGTTTGCAACAAGACTAGTCCCAGAGCTAAGAGGTATGTCCTACGAGGAGAGGTTAAGGGAAATCAACCTGACGACACTGGAGGACAGGAGAGATAGGGGGGACATGATAACGACATACAAAATACTGAGAGGAATTGACAAGGTGGACAAAGACAGGATGTTCCAGAGATTGGACACAGTAACAAGGGGACACAGTTGGAAGCTGAAGACACAGATGAATCACAGGGATGTTAGGAAGTATTTCTTCAGCCACAGAGTAGTCAGTAAGTGGAATAGTTTGGGAAGCGATGTAGTGGAGGCAGGATCCATACATAGCTTTAAGCAGAGGTATGATAAAGCTCACGGCTCAGGGAGAGTGACCTAGTAGCGATCAGTGAAGAGGCGGGGCCAGGAGCTCGGACTCGACCCCCGCAACCTCAACTAGGTGAGTACACACACACACACACACACACACACACACACAGAGTAGTCAGTAAGTGGAATAGTTTGGGAAGCGATGTAGTGGAGGCAGGATCCATACATAGCTTTAAGCAGAGGTATGATAAAGCTCACGGCTCAGGGAGAGTGACCTAGTAGCGATCAGTGAAGAGGCGGGGCCAGGAGCTCGGACTCGACCCCCGCAACCTCAACTAGGTGAGTACAACTAGGTGAGTACAACTAGGTGAGTACTCGGAATCATACACTCGGAATCATACACTCGCAATCATACACTCGGAATCATACACTCGGAATCATACACTCGCAATCATACACTCGCAATCATACACTCGGAATCATACACTCGGAATCATACACTCGCAATCATACACTCGGAATCATACACTCGGAATCATACACTTGGAATCATACACTCGGAATCATACACTCGGAATCATACACTCGGAATCATACACTCGCAATCATACACTCGGAATCATACACTCGGAATCATACACTCGGAATCATACACTCGGAATCATACACTCGGAATCATACACTCGGAATCATACACTCGGATTCATACACTTGGAATCATACACTCGGAATCATACACTCGGAATCATACACTCGGAATCATACACTCGGAATCATACACTCGGAATCATACACTCGGAATCATACACTCGGAATCATACACTCGGAATCATACACTCGGAATCATACACTCGGAATCATACACTCGGAATCATACACTCGGAATCATACACTTGGAATCATACACTCGGAATCATACACTCGGAATCATACACTCGGAATCATACACTCGGAATCATACACTCGGAATCATACACTCGGAATCATACACTCGGAATCATACACTTGGAATCATACACTCGGAATCATACACTCGGAATCATACACTCGTAATCATACACTTGGAATCATACACTCGGAATCATACACTCGGAATCATACACTCGGAATCATACACTCGGAATCATACACTCGGAATCATACACTCGGAATCATACACTCGTAAACATACACTGACCTTTCTAAGAACATAAGGAAGGAGCACTGCAGCAGGCCTACTGGTCCATGCTAGGCAGGTACAAGTCACCAACTATATATGACAATTGCACATAAGTCTACCTGTACCTAAATAAACTTGAACTTATCACCTAAACTGTTTATGTTACTTTTAAATTTATTTTCTAAACAGTGGAATATTATATATGTTTATTCCTACTGTGAATAAAGCAGAACAAGAACCAAGGTAAGATACTTCTGGCTTCTTAGAAAGCCGTGACTGGTGGCTTCACAGTCCTTCTTGGAGAATAATCTGCCAGAGAAGCTGACTACACCTGAGGCATCTCCCATTAGGATCGTTATTGTTGTCAGCCAACATTACTGTCAACACCAGTGGACAACACTGCTGTCGGTCAACACCAGTGGACAACACTGCTGTCGGTCAACACCAGTGGACAACACTGCTGTCAGTCAACACCAGTGGACAACACTGCTGTCAGTCAACACCAGTGGACAACACTGCTGTCAGTCAACACCAGTGGACAACACTGCTGTCAGTCAACACCAGTGGACAACACTGCTGTCAGTCAACACCAGTGGACAACACTGCTGTCGGTCAACACCAGTGGACAACACTGCTGTCAGTCAACACCAGTGGACAACACTGCTGTCAGTCAACACCAGTGGACAACACTGCTGTCAGTCAACACCAGTGGACAACACTGCTGTCAGTCAACACCAGTGGACAACACTGCTGTCGGTCAACACCAGTGGACAACACTGCTGTCAGTCAACACCAGTGGACAACACTGCTGTCAGTCAACACCAGTGGACAACACTGCTGTCAGTCAACACCAGTGGACAACACTGCTGTCAGTCAACACCAGTGGACAACACTGCTGTCAGCCAGAACCAGCAGACAACACTGCTGTCAGTCAACACCTGTGGACAACACTGCTGTCAGCCAACACCCGCAGACAACACTGCTGTCAGTCAACACCAGTGGACAACACTGCTGTCAGTCAACACCAGCAGACAACACTGCTGTCAGTCAACACCAGTGAACAACACTGCTGTCGGTCAACACCAGTAGACAACACTGCTGTCAGCCAACACCCGCAGACAACACTGCTGTCGGTCAACACCAGTAGACAACACTGCTGTCAGTCAACACCAGCAGACAACACTGCTGTCAGTCAACACCAGTGAACAACACTGCTGTCAGTCAACACCAGTGGACAACACTGCTGTCAGTCAACACCAGGAGACAACACTGCTGTCAGTCAACACCAGTGAACAACACTGCTGTCGGTCAACACCAGTAGACAACACTGCTGTCAGTCACCAGCAGACAACACTGCTGCCAGTCAACACCAGTGAACAACACTGCTGTCAGTCAACACCAGTGGACAACACTGCTGTCAGTCAACACCAGTGGACAACACTGCTGTCGGTCAACACCAGTAGACAACACTGCTGTCAGTCAACACCAGCAGACAACACTGCTGTCAGTCAACACCAGTGAACAACACTGCTGTCAGTCAACACCAGCAGACAACACTGCTGTCAGTCAACACCAGTGGACAACACTGCTGTCAGTCAACACCAGCAGACAACACTGCTGTCAGTCAACACCAGTGAACAACACTGCTGTCGGTCAACACCAGTAGACAACACTGCTGTCAGCCAACACCCGCAGACAACACTGCTGTCGGTCAACACCAGTAGACAACACTGCTGTCAGTCAACACCAGCAGACAACACTGCTGTCAGTCAGCACCAGTGAACAACACTGCTGTCAGTCAACACCAGTGGACAACACTGCTGTCAGTCAACACCAGCAGACAACACTGCTGTCAGTCAACACCAGTGAACAACACTGCTGTCGGTCAACACCAGTAGACAACACTGCTGTCAGCCAACACCCGCAGACAACACTGCTGTCGGTCAACACCAGTAGACAACACTGCTGTCAGTCAACACCAGCAGACAACACTGCTGTCAGTCAACACCAGTGAACAACACTGCTGTCAGTCAACACCAGTGGACAACACTGCTGTCAGTCAACACCAGCAGACAACACTGCTGTCAGTCAACACCAGTGAACAACACTGCTGTCGGTCAACACCAGTAGACAACACTGCTGTCAGTCAACACCAGCAGACAACACTGCTGTCAGTCAACACCAGTGAACAACACTGCTGTCAGTCAACACCAGTGGACAACACTGCTGTCAGTCAACACCAGTGGACAACACTGCTGTCAGTCAACACCAGTGGACAACACTGCTGTCGGTCAACACCAGTAGACAACACTGCTGTCGGTCAACACCAGTAGACAACACTGCTGTCAGTCAACACCAGTGGACAACACTGCTGTCAGTCAACACCAGTGGACAAACACTGCTGTCGGTCAACACCAGTGGACAAACACTGCTGTCGGTCAACACCAGTGGACAAACACTGCTGTCGGTCAACACCAGTGGACAACACTGCTGTCAGTCAACACCAGTGGACAAACACTGCTGTCGGTCAACACCAGTGGACAAACACTGCTGTCGGTCAACACCAGTGGACAAACACTGCTGTCGGTCAACACCAGTGGACAACACTGCTGTCGGTCAACACCAGTGGACAAACACTGCTGTCGGTCAACACCAGTGGACAACACTGCTGTCAGCCAACCTACTAATTAGTTTCGGTGAAGATTAAGACAATAGGGTAGTTACCACAGTAGTTACAATAGTTACGACAGTAGTTACAATAGTTACGACAGTAGTTACAATAATTACCACAGTAGTTACCACAGTAGTTACAATAGTTACCACAGTAGTTACATTAGTTACCACGGTAGTTACAATAGTTACCACAGTTACAATAGTTACCACAGTAGTTACAATTGTTACCACAGTAGTTACAATAGTTACCACAGTAGTTACAATAGTTACCACAGTAGTTACAATAGTTACCACAGTTACAATAGTTACCACAGTAGTTACAATAGTTACCACAGTTACAATAGTTACCACAGTAGTTACAACAGTTACCACAGTTACAATAGTTACCACAGTAGTTACAATAGTTACCACAGTTACAATAGTTACCACAGTTACAATAGTTACCACAGTAGTTACAACAGTTACCACAGTTACAATAGTTACCACAGTAGTTACCACAGTAGTTACAGTAGTAACAAACTCCTGACTCTCCTTCATCCCCCACCGCCCATTATCATCAATAAAGAAGCGCTAAACCCCCACCGCCCACATACCTTCATTATACACTAATAACATCACAAGACACAATATACATTGTATTTCTCTTTGGAGATAAAGCGACACAAGTTAATATCCTGCACAATACTCTATAAATCACACAATGCAGTAATTACTTTCTCTCCCACCTCTGAATTATACAATATTTCGTATACAAATCAATTAACATCTGTAGGTGTATACATGTGTGAAATTACTAGTAGCACTAATGTGTATGATTATACATGATATTCGTATGAATAATGCGTATAGATATGTATATAGATAGCTTATATATATATATATATATATATATATATATATATATATATATATATATATATATATATATATATATATATATATGCAAAACAACCACTCTGAAAGAATAGAGAAATTCCAAGCGCTTTCGTGACTACTCACATTATCAAGGAACTATGAAAGTAAAGCATCCAAGGAAGGTATATAAGGGGTCTAGCCAACACCTCACTATCAGATCCCACAACGGTTAAACACCTGACGCGCGCCCACCCAACTATAATATATAACTCTAGACTTTTTACGTTGCAATCAACACGTCAGGAACTTTCAATGTTGCAGAAATGAATGAGAGATCTCAGCAGATTCGTCCCCTGGAATGAATCTATCTGGACTTCCTACTCATTTCTGCAGCAGTGCAAGCTTCTGAAGATGTGCTGATTGCAACACGAAAGGCCTAGAGCAATCAATCATCTCCCCCAGTGTTTGTTTTATCGTTTTCTGTCTTAAAACGAGAATACGTCGTGTTTTACAGAGGTGTTTAACTAACTTGTTAGGGCAAGTTACCCCAACTCTCTTATCACTACGATTATCGTAAACATAACCTGGTTAATGTAGGGTAGTCCTGTCCCTGTTCACCTAGTAACATCTGCTTTGTTCACCTAGCAGTAAGTAGGCACCTTGGTGTTAGTCACCTAACATATGCTGTCCCTATTTACCTAGCAACATCTGCTGTCTTTGTTCACATAACAGTAAGTAGGAACCTGGGTATTAGCCACCTTACATCTGCTGTCCCTGTTCGCCTAACAGTAAGTAGGGACCCCTGGTGTTAAGTCACCTTATATCTGCTGTCTTTGTCCACCTAGCAGTAAGTAGGAACCTGGGTGTTAGCCACCTTACATCTGCTGTCCCTGTTCACCTAGCAGTAAGTGCTCATCGACTGGTGCGAGTGGCATCCTGGGGGACAAGACTTAAGGCCTAAAATGGACATTCGCTAGCGCACTCAGCTCACACACTAAGGTCCGGGGTTCGAATCTCCTCTGGTACGGCTGGAAAGCATTAGGGACGTGTTTCCATAAGACACCTGCTGTCCCTGTTCATCCATCAGTATAAAATGGGTCCCTGGGTGTTAGTGGACTGGTGTGGGTCACATCCTGGGTGTTAGTGGACTGGTGTGGGTCGCATCCTGGGTGTTAGTGGACTGGTGTGGGTCACATCCTGGGTGTTAGTGGACTGGTGTGGGTCACATCCTGGGTGTTAGTGGACTGGTGTGGGTCACATCCTGGATGTTAGTGGACTGGTGTGGGTCACATCCTGGGTGTTAGTGGACTGGTGTGGGTCACATCCTGGGTGTTAGTGGACTGGTGTGGGTCACATCCTGGGTGTTAGTGGACTGGTGTGGGTCACATCCTGGATGTTAGTGGACTGGTGTGAGTCACATCCTGGGTGTTAGTGGACTGGTGTGGGTCACATCCTGGGTGTTAGTGGACTGGTGTGGGTCACATCCTGGGTGTTAGTGGACTGGTGTGGGTCACATCCTGGGTGTTAGTGGACTGGTGTGGGTCACATCCTGGGTGTTAGTGAACTGGTGTGGGTCACATCCTGGGTGTTAGTGGACTGGTGTGGGTCACATCCTGGGTGTTAGTGGACTGGTGTGGGTCACATCCTGGGTGTTAGTGGACTGGTGTGGGTCACATCCTGGGTGTTAGAGGACTGGTGTGGGTCACATCCTGGGTGTTAGTGGACTGGTGTTGGCCACATCCTGGATGTTAGTGGACTGGTGTGGGTCACATCCTGGGTGTTAGTGGACTGGTGTGGGTTACATCCTGGGTGTTAGTGGACTGGTGTGGGTCACATCCTGGGTGTTAGTGGACTGGTGTGGGTCACATCTTGGATGTTAGTGGACTGGTGTGGGTCACGTCCTGGGTGTTAGTGGACTGGTGTGGGTCACATCATGGGTGTTAGTGGACTGGTGTGGGTCACATCCTGGGTGTTAGTGGACTGGTGTGGGTCACATCTTGGATGTTAGTGGACTGGTGTGGGTCACATCCTGGGTGTTAGTGGACTGGTGTGGGTCACATCCTGGGTGTTAGTGGACTGGTGTGGGTCACATCTTGGATGTTAGTGGACTGGTGTGGGTCACATCTTGGATGTTAGTGGACTGGTGTGGGTCACATCCTGGGTGTTAGTGGACTGGTGTGGGTCACATCTTGGATGTTAGTGGACTGGTGTGGGTCACATCCTGGGTGTTAGTGGACTGGTGTGGGTCACATCCTGGGTGTTAGTGGACTGGTGTGGGTCACATCCTGGGTGTTAGTGGACTGGTGTGGGTCACATCCTGGGTGTTAGTGGACTGGTGTGGGTCACATCTTGGATGTTAGTGGACTGGTGTGGGTCACGTCCTGGGTGTTAGTGGACTGGTGTGGGTCACATCATGGGTGTTAGTGGACTGGTGTGGGTCACATCCTGGGTGTTAGTGGACTGGTGTGGGTCACATCTTGGATGTTAGTGGACTGGTGTGGGTCACATCCTGGGTGTTAGTGGACTGGTGTGGGTCACATCCTGGGTGTTAGTGGACTGGTGTGGGTCACATCTTGGATGTTAGTGGACTGGTGTGGGTCACATCTTGGATGTTAGTGGACTGGTGTGGGTCACATCCTGGGTGTTAGTGGACTGGTGTGGGTCACATCTTGGATGTTAGTGGACTGGTGTGGGTCACATCCTGGGTGTTAGTGTACTCGTGTGGGTCACATCCTGGACAAAACTGACCTAATTTGCGGGAAATGCTCAGCATAACAAGCGGCTTTCTATATAGTAGTATGTCAATGATGTCAGGTATGGTCTGTATATTTTGTACATGTACTTGTGTACCTTGTACATGTACTTGTATACCTTGTACATGTACTTGTATACCTTGTACATGTACTTGTATACCTTGTACATGTACTTGTATACCTTGTACATGTACTTGTATACCTTGTACATGTAGTTGTATACCTTGTACATGTACTTGTATACCTTGTACATGTACTTGTATACCTTGTACATGTACTTGTATACCTTGTACATGTACTTGTATACCTTGTACATGTACTTGTATACCTTGTACATGTACTTGTATACCTTGTACATGTACTTGTATACCTTGTACATGTACTTGTATACCTTGTACATATACTTGTATACCTTGTACATGTACTTGTATACCTTGTACATATACTTGTATACCTTGTACATGTACTGGTATACCTTGTACATGTACTGGTATACCTTGTACATGTACTGGTATACCTTGTACATGTACTTGTATACCTTGTACATGTACTGGTATACCTTGTACATGTACTTGTATACCTTGTACATGTACTGGTATACCTTGTACATGTACTGGTATACCTTGTACATGTACTTGTATACCTTGTACATGTACTGGTATACCTTGTACATGTACTTGTATACCTTGTACATGTACTGGTATACCTTGTACATGTACTTGTATACCTTGTACATGTACTTGTATACCTTGTACATGTACTGGTATACCTTGTACATGTACTTGTATACCTTGTACATGTACTGGTATACCTTGTACATGTACTTGTATACCTTGTACATGTACTTGTATACCTTGTACATGTACTTGTATACCTTGTACATGTACTTGTATACCTTGTACATGTACTGGTATACCTTGTACATGTACTTGTATACCTTGTACATGTACTTGTATACCTTGTACATGTACTTGTATACCTTGTACATGTACTTGTATACCTTGTACATGTACTTGTATACCTTGTACATGTACTTATATACCTTGTACATGTACTGGTATACCTTGTACATGTACTGGTATACCTTGTACATGTACTTGTATACCTTGTACATGTACTGGTATACCTTGTACATGTACTTGTATACCTTGTACATGTACTGGTATACCTTGTACATGTACTTGTATACCTTGTACATGTACTTGTATACCTTGTACATGTACTGGTATACCTTGTACATGTACTTGTATACCTTGTACATGTACTGGTATACCTTGTACATGTACTTGTATACCTTGTACATGTACTTGTATACCTTGTACATGTACTTGTATACCTTGTACATGTACTTGTATACCTTGTACATGTACTTGTATACCTTGTACATGTACTTGTATACCTTGTACATGTACTTGTATACCTTGTACATGTACTTGTATACCTTGTACATGTACTTGTATACCTCGTACATGTACTTGTATACCTCGTACATGTACTTGTATACCTCGTACATGTACTTGTATACCTCGTACATGTACTTGTATACCTCGTACATGTACTGGTTGAAATGAAGATCGTTTATGCACATTCTGGGAGAAAATAAGCAGTCGTTGCCCTTAAAAGATAATCAACAACATTAACCTCCCTAATATAATCCAAATCCAGGCGTATAACATGACAAAACAAGTTATTTCTACACAGGAAACTGGAATCACATTTCCCAGTCAGGTCAGGGAAGATCAGCCTAAACCCAGACAGATTCAGACACCCCACACACCGTCGCAGCTTCCTGAGTCAACAACAACAGGTTTCTTTTTGGGGTTAGGTAAGACCAGTCGGGTTTGTTGACATCTGCTGTGCTAGGTCAGATTGCATTTTGATTGGGGGACGAGCCTTTAATGCTCTGTTTCGCCACTAGGGGCTACTTTAGTCTTGAAGCCCCTAGTGGCGAATCATTTCCTCTGTCCAATCTCTTTATAAAGCTACCTAACCGTAGCTCGGTTGGTAGCACACTCAGTTCACACACTGAGTGTTCGTTGTTCGATCCCCGGTACGGGTGGAAACACTGGGGCGTGTTTCCTTAAGACACCTGCTGTTACTGTTCACCTAACAGTAAGTAGGTACCTGAGTGTTAGTCACCTTACACCTGCTGTCACTGTTCACCTATCAGTAAGTAGGTACCTGGGTGTTAGTCACCTTACACCTGCTGTCACTGTTCACCTAGCAGTAAGTAGGTACCTGGGTGTTAGTCACCTTACACCTGCTGTTACTTTTCACTTAACAGTAAGTAGGTACCTGGATGTTAGACACCTTACACCTGCTGTCACTGTTCACCTAGCAGTAAGTAGGTACCTGGGTGCTAGACGACTGGCATGGGTAGCATCCTGGAGACAAAATTAACCTAAGTTGCAGGAAATGCTCTACATAACCAGGAACTTTCTATATAGTATGTCATAGGTGTCAACTATGGTATGTATAAGTTGTATCATGTACTTGAAGAATTAAACATTATAATTACATAAGAACATAAGAACATAAGAAAGGAGGAACACTGCAGGAGGCCTGTTGGCCCATACTTAGCCAAACTCCGTTTGGATTGCCTCCCACTCCACGAAGTAGAAATCTACGCAGTATTCTCTAGCAACAACAATGACTGGCAAGGGTAAACAAAAGCTGTCTAGTGAAACAATAGACAGTTTTTCTCCACAATAGGACACAATAGTCTCTCGTATCCCAGGATACGACTTAATTTATATTGTAATGTCAGAGAAGATGGAGAGTTCTGGTGTGTGTTTTTATGACAGATAATCTGATATTACCTTCCTCACCAATAATAATAATAATAATAATAATAATAATAATAATAATAATAATAATAATAATATAATATAATGATAATTATAGTAAAAGAATAATAATTATAGAATAATAATTATAATAATAAGGTATTATAATATAATAATAATAATAATAATAATAATAATAATAATAATAATAATAATAATAATTATAGTATAATATAATGATAATTATAGTAAAACAATGATAATTATAGAATAATAATTATAATAATAAGGTATTATAGTAATATAATAATAATAATAATAATAATAATAATAATAATAATAATAATAATAATAATATATTATTATTATTACTGGGATCCCGGTGTAAGTAAAGCATTTTCCTTTATTTTTTGTGAATTATGCTAAGTAATTTACACACATAATGAAAAAGTAGTGAAGTTCCAATCGCTTTCGTGATTTATTACATTATCAAGGACCTTTGATAATGTGAGAAATCACGAAAGCGCTTGGAAGTTTAGTACTCTTTTCACAGTTGTTGTAAATCATCCGAAACTGTGTAAAATGGTTACCTGGAGGTTACCTGGAGGTTACCTGGAGGTTACCTGGAGGTTATTCCGGGGATCAACGCCCCCGCGGGCCGGTCCATGACCAGGCCTCCCGATGGATCAGGGCCTGATCAACTAGGCTGTTACTGCTGGCCGCACGCAGTCCGACGTACGAGCCACAGCCCGGCTGATCCGGCACTGACTTTAGGTATCTGTCCAGCTCTCTCTTGAAGGCAGCCAGGGGTTTATTGGCAATTCCCCTAATGCTTGATGGGAGGCTGTTGAACAGTCTTGGGCCCCGGACACTTATGGTGTTTTCTCTTAGTGTACTTCCTGGAGTGCTTAAATACCTTTTAACAGGATGTGGAGGTATGGCAAAGCACTTGGGACCCTCGGAAGCCTGGAAGCCTTCAATGACCTTAGGTAATTCATGTAAAGGAGGCTTTGCCGGAAGCCTGCCCCCAGTTCCCTTAAATTATGCCAGGCTTAACAACGTCGTTGGTCACATCACCGATAAGAGTGCACTATATATCCTGGTTCAGAAAAACACGTAAGCGGACACTAGGACAGGAGCCAGGAGTCTCGACCCCTGCAACCACAATTAGGTGAGTACATAACACGTTTCACTCCTGGGACTTTGATCACTTGATCCAGATCCCAGGAGCGAAACGTTTCCTATTGTTTGCCTATGCCTTTTTAAACCAAATTCTCATAGAACTCAGATGAGAGGTTAGGTCCCTCTCAAATCCAGCCGCTCTCACTAGTGGAAGTTGTCGAAGTTGATTGCAGGTCTGTACCAAGATACCCTTGTGTTGCAGTGTCTGACAGATTGAACATTAAAATGGTATAAAATACCGACAGGTTGTTAGGTAAGACACATATGCAACAGTTAGGTATCTTTATTTTAATGTCAGACACCGCAACACAAGGGTATCTTGGTACAGACCTGCAATCAACTTCGACAACCTCTACTAGTGAGAACGGCTGGATTTGAGAGGGACCTGACCTCCCAACATCTGCGTTCTTACCTCTTCTACTGACCTACGTCTCACCTCCTGGCGCTATATAAGGCTCCATCCTGTCACTTCTTCTCCATATTGTTTCAGACTATGGAACAATGCTCTTCTCCAGACTGAGGGACTGACCACCTCAAAACTTCAAGGGTGATGGACTGATTACATCGTCTTCAAGTATCTTCTGCTTCTATCAACTTTTCTGTACTCGACTGAAGAAGCCTACTGTGTAGGCGAAACATTTCGAAATAAAGTTACCTAACTGTTGCATATGTATCTTACCTAACAACCTGTCGGTATTTTATACCATTTTAATGTTCAAGAATTCTGTTAGCTTTATTGCGAACACAACAGCACTGTTGTCTTACCTAACCTAACACCTCACGTCACATCTCAGTAAGAGAAACAGCGATCGCGAAGAAGGAAGATTATTAATGTTGATAATGATATAAATACCGACAAGTTTAGGATTGAGACACATGTGCAGCAGTTGGGTATGCATTGTTGCAACGTTTCGCCCACACAATAGGCTTCTTCAGTCAAATACAGAGGCAGCAGTGTAGTAGTGAAATGAAGATGATATAATCAGTCCATCAACCTTGGAGAAATAACATTTGGGGTGGTCAGTCCCTCAGCCGGGAACTGATATATTCAATCCATCAATCTTGAAGACTTTGATCAATCTTCACTACTTCCTGTTCTCCAGGCAGTTTATTACCCCTACTGGTTTACCACTTCTCATAAGTTTGCCAGCAATGTACAGGAGATACGGAAAGTTGAGAGGTCGGTATAGGAGAGTAGGTGTAGGGTGACCAGACGAGGTGTAGGGTGACCTGACGAGGTGTAGGGTGACCAGACGAGGTGTAGGGTGACCTGACGAGGTGTAGGGTGACCTGGCGAGGTGTAGGGTGACCTGACGAGGTGTAGGGTGACCTGACGAGGTGTAGGGTGACCTGACGAGGTGTATGGTGACCTGAGGAGGTGTAGGGTGACCTGGCGTGGTGTAGGGTGACCTGACGAGGTGTAGGGTGACCTGACGAGGTGTAGGGTGACCTGACGAGGTGTAGGGTGACCTGACGAGGTGTATGGTGACCTGTAGGGTGACCTGAGGAGGTGTCGGGTGACCTGGCGAGGTGTCGGGTGACCTGTCGAGGTGTATGGTGACCTGAGGAGGTGTAGGGTGACCTGGCGAGGTGTAGGGTGACCTGACGAGGTGTAGGGTGACCTGACGAGGTGTAGGGTGACCTGACGAGGTGTAGGGTGACCTGAGGAGGTGTAAGGTGACCTGGCGAGGTGTAGGGTGACCTGACGAGGTGTAGGGTGACCTGACGAGGTGTAGGGTGACCTGACGAGGTGTAGGGTGACCTGGCGAGGTGTAGGGTGACCTGACGAGGTGTAGGGTGACCTGACGAGGTGTAGGGTGACCTGACGAGGTGTAGGGTGACCTGACGAGGTGTAGGGTGACCTGGCGAGGTGTAGGGTGACCTGACGAGGTGTAGGGTGACCTGACGAGGTGTAGGGTGACCTGACGAGGTGTAGGGTGACCTGACGAGGTGTATGGTGACCTGAGGAGGTGTAGGGTGACCTGGCGAGGTGTAGGGTGACCTGACGAGGTGTAGGGTGACCTGACGAGGTGTAGGGTGACCTGACGAGGTGTAGGGTGACCTGACGAGGTGTAGGGTGACCTGACGAGGTGTAGGGTGACCTGGCGTGGTGTAGGGTGACCTGACGAGGTGTAGGGTGACCTGACGAGGTGTAGGGTGACCTGACGAGGTGTAGGGTGACCTGACGAGGTGTAGGGTCACCTGACGAGGTGTAGGGTGACCTGGCGACGAGGTGGTGTAGGGGGACCTGCCGAGGTGTAGGGTGACCTGACGAGGTGTAGGGTGACCTGACGAGGTGTAGGGTGACCTGACGAGGTGTAGGGTGACCTGACGAGGTGTAGGGTGACCTGACGAGGTGTAGGGTGACCAGACGAGGTGTAGGGTGACCTGACGAGGTGTAGGGTGACCTGACGAGGTGTAGGGTGACCTGACGAGGTGTAGGGTGACCTGACGAGGTGTAGGGTGACCTGACGAGGTGTAGGGTGACCTGACGAGGTGTAGGGTGACCTGACGAGGTGTAGGGTGACCTGACGAGGTGTAGGGTGACCAGACGAGGTGTAGGGTGACCTGACGAGGTGTAGGGTGACCTGGAGGGTGACGACGAGTGTAGGGTGACCTGACGAGGTGTCGGGTGACCTGACGAGGTGTAGGGTGACCTGACGAGGTGTAGGGTGACCTGACGAGGTGTAGGGTGACCTGACGAGGTGTAGGGTGACCTGACGAGGTGTAGGGTGACCTGACGAGGTGTAGGGTGACCAGACGAGGTGTAGGGTGACCTGACGAGGTGTAGGGTTACCTGGAGAGGTGTAGGGTGACCAGACGAGGTGTAGGGTGACCTGACGAGGTGTAGGGTGACCAGACGAGGTGTAGGGTGACCTGACGAGGTGGAGGGTGACCTGACGACGTGTAGGGTGACCTGACGAGGTGTAGGGTGACCTGACGAGGTGTAGGGTGACCTGACGAGGTGTAGGGTGACCTGACGAGGTGTAGGGTGACCTGACGAGGTGTAGGGTGACCTGACGAGGTGTAGGGTGACCTGACGAGGTGTAGGGTGACCTGACGAGGTGTAGGGTGACCTGACGAGGTGTAGGGTGACCTGACGAGGTGTAGGGTGACCTGACGAGGTGTAGGGTGACCTGACGAGGTGTAGGGTGACCTGACGAGGTGTAGGGTGACCTGACGAGGTGTAGGGTGACCTGACGAGGTGTAGGGTGACCTGACGAGGTGTAGGGTGACCTGACGAGGTGTAGGGTGACCTGACAAAGTGCAGGGTGACCTGACGAGGTGTAGGGTGACCTGACGAGGTACAGGGTGACCTGGCGAGGTGTAGGGTGATCTGACGAGGTGCAGGGTGATCTGACGAAGTGTAGGGAGACCTGACGAGGTGTAGGGTGATCTGACGAGATGTAGGGTGACCTGACAAGGTGTAGGGTGACTTGACAAGGTGTAGGGTGATCTGACAAGGTGTAGGGTGATCTGACGAGGTGTAGGGTGATCTGATGAGGTGTAGGGTGATCTGACAAGTTGTAGGGTGATCTGACGAGGTGTAGGGTGACCTGACGAGGTGTAGGGTGACCTGACAAGGTGTAGGGTGACCTGACGAGGTGTAGGGTGATCTGATGAGGTGTATGGTGATCTGATGAGGTGTAGGGTGATCTGACAAGGTGTAGGGTGATCTGACGAGATGTAGGGTGACCTTACAAGGTGTAGGGTGATCTGACGAGGTGTAGGGAGACCTGACGAGGTGTAGGATGACCTGACGAGGTGTAGGGTGACCTGACGAGGTGTAGGGTGACCTGACGAGGTATAGGGTGACCTGACGAGGTGTAGGGTGATCTGACGAGGTGTAGGGTGACCTGACGAGGTGTAGGGAGACCTGACGAGGTGTACGGTGATCTGACGAGGTGTAGGGTGATCTGACGAAGTGTAGGGAGACCTGACGAGGTGTAGGGAGACCTGACGAGGTGTAGGGTGATCTGACGAGGTGCAGGGTGATCTGACGAAGTGTAGGGAGACCTGACGAGGTGTAAGGTGATCTGACGAGATGTAGGGAGATCTGACGAGATGTAGGGTGACCTGACGAGGTGTAGGGTGACTTGACGTGGTATATAAATTATATATATATATATATATATATATATATATATATATATATATATGTCGTGCCGAATATATAAAACTGGTCAATTAGCAAGAACTCATTTAAAATTAAGTCCTTTCTGAAATTTTCTCTTATAAGTTTAAAGATATATTTTTTTCATTAATGTTAATGTAAAAATTTTTAATTTTGCACCAAAAGAATCTTAGAAAACTTACCTAACCTTATTATAACAAGAACAATTTATTTTAGCCTAAGCTAACTAAATATACTTTAGATTTATTTACAATAATTTAAGACTAAAAAAAACACAGTGAAATATATTTTTTTCGTTAGGTTCAGAATGATTTTGGCGAAATTATTGCATACACAAATTTTCACTTGTCCTATATATATATATATATATATATATATATATATATATATATATATATATATATATATATATATATATATATATATATATATATATCGTTACCTCGTTATCTTGTGGTTGTCACTGTATGATACATACACAGCTACAGGTGTTGCATAACCACCACAAGTGACGTGGTGTGAAGGGTTGGTACGTAGACACAGGTCGGGCGTCACCACTCCGTCAACCCACCTGCCATAATGAACAATCCTGTGATTCTGTATAGCATTGTTGTTTAAGATTGTGTACAATCAAATCAAATCAAATCAAAGTTTATTCTCTATAAGGGTTACAATGTGGGGTTTACAAGTTTTGGGTATTGTGTGGTTTACATGTTATAAAATACTAATTACAGAGGGGGCCACTAGGACACCTAGCATGGCTAGGCATTTCCAGCAGACTTAGATTAATTCTTAATCCTAAATTATAACAAATTGTGGAGTAAGTTGACTAAATACTAAGTGACTAAATACTAGTTTGTGAGTTCAGCAATGTGAATGCTTTTGTTCTGGCACAGTACATAGTGTCTATATTGGAGTATCACAGGCAAACTTGTGACTAATTAGGAATCATTGGACTCTACTAAATAATGATCAATCTTGTATAACCTATAATTTGAGTTGTATACTGTATTCCTTACATGCTTGAAGAGAGAAGATTCAATGACGTTTCTTTCCATGACAGAACTGTGTGGTACTATAATCTGGGCAGCATCCCACCCTGGTGGGTGATTACATGCACTAACCTGGTTAAAGATAGCGTTCGACTCCCGTCCTGTCCTGACTATTTATGCTGGGCAATTCTGGTTTCCAGAAATTTACCTGATGAGATTAAGACACATGTGCAACATCTGGGTATCTTTATTGTAGACGTTTCGCCATCCAGTGGCTTTATCAATACAAATTCTAGGACATAACTTGAAGACAGTAGAACTATGTACAGAAGATGAGGTAATCAGTCCCTCAACCTAGGAGTAGGTGCGAAGAGCACCACAGAAATTTACCTGTTTGACCGATGTATGAGAGAGAACACCGAGTACACGGGACCTTGTTAACTCCACCAACTGTGTTGGATGGTGTGTTTTTAATCAGCGTTTGTTTCCCTGTATCGGTGTTTTTAAAAGCCAGGTTTATATTGATCTTTTTTAATGCCTCACACAGGCCAGCCAGATTCTCATAATATGGCAAGACTAATACAGTTTTCCTGGCCATCACTTCTCTAGGTTCAGTCCTGTAGAAAGTCTTTCTTGCTGACATTAATATCTTCTCGACAAAATCCTCAGGATATCTTAGTTTTGTGGCTATGTTGAATATTTTGTTGATTTCGTCCTCTAGGTACTCTGGACTGCAGATGCGCAATGTTTTCAGGAACACTGTGAGGAACACACTCCTTTTTATCCTGGTTTCGTAGTTACAACAGTAGTGAATATATGATGATACATTGGTGGACTTGCTATAAACTGTGAATTTGAATTTTTTATCAACCCGATGGATTAAAACATCTACGAACGGCAAAGTATTATTTATTTCACGTTCTGTGATGAACTTAATGGAAGTTACTAAGTCATTGAGTCTGGGAAGAAACTCATCAATGTTGTGATCATCAGGCCACAGGCAGAGAACATCATCTACATATCTGAACCAACTTTATCTGGGAGAATGTCTTTAAGAAGTAAATAAATAACAAAAAAGACAATACCGTGACTGGTCCGACTTGGACCATTGATAAAGTCACACTGTGTGACTTTGTCAATGGTCCAAGTCGGACCGAAACGTCGTCGTAAGCTTCTCTCTTTTATGTGCGGGTTATTTGTGTATCTTTAAGAAGTCTGGTCTCATAGAATTCCACATACAGGTTACTGAGTAAGGGGCTCAGGGGATTTCCCATTGCCATGCCTTGTTTTTGAGCACAGAATTTCGCTTCAAACACGAATTTGCAATCAGTAACACAGAGTTTTATCAATTCAATTATTATTTTCGTGGGGAAGGGCATGGGGAAGGGCATGGGGAAGGGCATGGGGAAGGGCATGGGGAAGTTTTCTAGTTCCTCTTCGAGGTACGAAAGCAAGTCAGGGACTTTGGTGAACAGAGCTGTGACATCAAAGCTGAAGGATATTTAATTTCTGGAGCCTCTCAGTGAGGTCAACATTATTTTAAATATGTGCCTCTGAGATCTTACCAACCATGGGAGTTAGAAGTTTAACCATTTAGATAGATTATATCTTGCTGAACCTACTGGACTAATAATGGGACGGGCTGGATATCCTGGCTTATGGGTCTTTATTACCCCATATAGATACGGTATAGAGTTGCTGACCTAGCCGACAGATATTTAATTAATTCATCATACCCTTTCAATAACGTTTTAAGGTGTTTATTAAAATGGCTGTTGACTTGGTCAGTGGGGTTTTTAATGAGCGGTTCATACGTTTCATTATCACTCAATAAATGGTTCATTTTCTCTAAATAATCAATTTTGTCCATAATAACAGCTACCTTAAATTTATCACCTCGTGAGATGCAGAGTCTAGTCAGTACTGAGTTCTTTGTAAACTTTTGTGAATTTTAATGGGCAATTGGGAAACATCGGTTGGGGTAAAGTTCCATATACCATACCTTTGCATATATTAAAATTATCAGAGGTCAAGTCACTGTGTTTGTCCAGTAAGCATAACGATTTTGCTAAGTCTACGTAATTAACGTCATTAGTTGAGAGCGCAAAGCTTAATCCAAACCCTAGTTCTGCCTGTTGATCACTGCTTAATTCCTTGCTAGACAGGTTCATAAACTCGGGATTCGCATCTGTGGTGCAATCACTCTGTGCTATGTGATTATTTAACTTCTTAGTATGATTGCGTTCGGTGCTTTGCCTGACTCTTCTAAGTTCTGTATAAATTTAACAGCTCTACATGTCCAAACCATCTCAATAAACCCTCCTCAACCCGCTGAATAATAGTTTTGGTATTCCAACACCTTCTCCTAATCTCAAAACTACGAATTCTCTGCATTATATTCACACCACACATTGCCCTCAGACATGACATCTTCACTGCCTCCAGCCTTCTCCTCGCTGCAACATTCACAACAGAGGCTTCACACCCATACAACAGTGTTGGTATAACTATACTCTCATACATTCCCCTCTTTGCTTCCATGGATGAAGTTCATTGTCTCCACAAACTCCTCAGTGCACCACTCACCCTTTTTACCCTCGTCAGTTCTATGATTTACCTTCTTTCATAGACCCATCTGCTGACACGTCCACTCCCAAATATCTGAATACATACACCTCCTCCATACTCTCTCCCTCCAATCTGATATCCAATCTTTCATCACCTAATCTTTTTGTTATCCTCATAACCTTACTCTTTCCTGTATTCACTTTTAATTTCCTTCTTTTACATACCCTACCAAATTCATCCACCAATCTCTGCAACTTCTCTTCAGAATCTCCCAAGAGCACAGTGTCATCAGCAAAGAGCAACTGTGACAACTCCCACTTTATGTGTGATTCTTTATCTTTTAACTCCATGCCTCTTGCCAAGACCCTCGCATTTACTTCTCTTACAACCCCATCTATAAATATATTAAACAACCACGGTGACATCACACATCCTTGTCTAAGGCCTACTTTTACTGGGAAATAATCTCCCTCTCGCGTACTTACTCTAACCAGAGTCTCAATATTCTGATATAGACTCTTCACTGCTTTCAATTACCTACCTATTCCATACATTTGCAACATCTGCCACATTGCCCTCTTATCCACCCTGTCATACGCCTTTTCCAAATCCATAAATGCCACAAAAACCTCTTTACCCTTATCTAAATACTGTTTGCCTATACGTGTCACTGTAAACACTTGGTCTACACACCTCCTACCCTTCCTAAAGCCTCCTTGTTCATCTGCTATCTTGCTCTCTGTCTTACTCTTAATTCTTTCAATAATAACTCTACCATACACTTTACCAGGTATACTCAACAGACTTATTCCCCTATAGGTTTTACACTCTCTTTTGTCCCCTTTGCCCTTATACAAAGGAACAAGGCGCCTAAACTACTGGGAACGGTTGAAGGTCCTTGACCTGTATTCCCTGGAACGCAGGCGAGAGAGATACATGATAATATACACTTGGAAGGTCCTGGAGGGATTGGTACCAAACTTGCACACGAAAATCACTCCATATGATAGCAAAAGACTGGGCAGGAGATGCAACATTCCCCCGATGAAAAGCAGAGGCACACGAGTACACTGAGAGACAACACAATAAGTGTCCGGGGTCCAAGACTGTTCAACTGCCTCCCAGCATACATAAGGGGGATTACCAATAGACCCCTGGCTGTCTTCAGGAAGGCACTGGACAGGCACCTAAAGTCAGTACCAGACAAACCGGGCTGTGGTTCGTACGTCAGCTTGCGTGCGGCCAGCAGTAACATCCTGGTTGATCAGACCCTGATCCACCATGAGGCCTGGTCTCAGACCGGGCCGCGGGGGCGTTGATCACCGAAACCCTCTCCAGGTAAACTCCAGATATATACATACAACAATATCCCAGCCACCCCTACTGTGAATAAATATCTGGTTTATACTTAAACCAGTGGCTCTGGTGGCCTGGTGGTTAACGCTCTGGCTTCACACGGTGAGGGTCTGGGTTCGATTCCCAGCCAGAGTAGAAACATTGGACGTGTTTCTTTCCACCTGTTGTCTATGTTCCCCATCAGTAAAATGGGTACCTGGGTGTTAGTCGACTGGTGTGGGTCGCATCCTGGGACACTGACCTAAGGAGGCCTGGTCACAGACCGGGCCGCGGGGGCGTTGACCCCCGGAACTCTCTCCAGGTAAACTCCAGATACATATAAACCAACTCACCCACACAACAAACCACGATACAACAAACCTCCCCTTAATTATTTTCACACAATCTTAATGCAATTTAAGAAATTACTTACTGGATTACTCCAATAAATTCACCTCTGCAGTTTCTGGCGTAATTAAGATATTTTTGTGCCCACTGGGCATAGTTTACGATGCCTGGGTATTTTTTGCTGAAAATTATGCAATAAACACACACCTAACAGAGAAACTGCCAGACGTATGTTATGTGTGTGCTTACCTATTTGTAGCAGCGGGGGGTCGAGGCACATGACACTGGTGTTTTTTTTTTTTTACACTTGCTTTGTGGGTTGTGTCGTATTTGATCTTGAAGCTGTGTTTAGTTGTGTGTTTTGAAGTGTAGGGAGAACTGCGATAGGTCAGTCCACTTTATCTATCGTGGAAAACAAGGGGAGATTATTCCACTTGATCTATCGTGGAAAACAAGTGGAGGTTATTCCACTTGATCTATCGTGGAAAACAAGTGGAGGTTATTCCACTTGATCTATCGTGGAAAACAAGTGGAGGTTATTCCACTTGATCTATCGTGGAAAACAAGTGGAGGTTATTCCACTTGATCTATCGTGGAAAACAAGTGGAGGTTATTCCACTTGATCTATCGTGGAAAACAAGTGGAGGTTATTCCACTTGATCTATCGTGGAAAACAAGTGGAGGTTATTCCACTTGATCTATCGTGGAAAACAAGTGGAGGTTATTCCACTTGATCTATCGTGGAAAACAAGTGGAGGTTATTCCACTTGATCTATCGTGGAAAACAAGTGGAGGTTATTCCACTTGATCTATCGTGGAAAACAAGTGGAGGTTATTCCACTTGATCTATCGTGGAAAACAAGTGGAGGTTATTCCACTTGATCTATCGTGGAAAACAAGTGGAGGTTATTCCACTTGATCTATCGTGGAAAACAAGTGGAGGTTATTCCACTTGATCTATCGTGGAAAACAAGGGGAGGTTATTCCACTTGATCTATCGTGGAAAACAAGTGGAGGTTATTCCACTTGATCTATCGTGGAAAACAAGTGGAGGTTATTCCACTTGATCTATCGTGGAAAACAAGTGGAGGTTATTCCACTTGATCTATCGTGGAAAACAAGTGGAGGTTATTCCACTTGATCTATCGTGGAAAACAAGTGGAGGTTATTCCACTTGATCTATCGTGGAAAACAAGTGGAGGTTATTCCACTTGATCTATCGTGGAAAACAAGTGGAGGTTATTCCACTTGATCTATCGTGGAAAACAAGTGGAGGTTATTCCACTTGATCTATCGTGGAAAACAAGTGGAGGTTATTCCACTTGATCTATCGTGGAAAACAAGTGGAGGTTATTCCACTTGATCTATCGTGGAAAACAAGTGGAGGTTATTCCACTTGATCTATCGTGGAAAACAAGTGGAGGTTATTCCACTTGATCTATCGTGGAAAACAAGTGGAGGTTATTCCACTTGATCTATCGTGGAAAACAAGTGGAGGTTATTCCACTTGATCTATCGTGGAAAACAAGTGGAGGTTATTCCACTTGATCTATCGTGGAAAACAAGGGGAGGTTATTCCACTTGATCTATCGTGGAAAACAAGGGAAGGTTATTCCATTTGATCTATCGTGGAAAACAAGTGGAGGTTATTCCACTTGATCTATCGTGGAAAACAAGTGGAGGTTATTCCACTTGATCTATCGTGGAAAACAAGGGGAGGTTATTCCACTTGATCTATCGTGGAAAACAAGGGAAGGTTATTCCATTTGATCTATCGTGGAAAACAAGTGGAGGTTATTCCACTTGATCTATCGTGGAAAACAAGTGGAGGTTATTCCACTTGATCTATCGTGGAAAACAAGTGGAGGTTATTCCACTTGATCTATCGTGGAAAACAAGGGGAGGTTATTCCACTTGATCTATCGTGGAAAACAAGTGGAGGTTATTCCACTTGATCTATCGTGGAAAACAAGTGGAGGTTATTCCACTTGATCTATCGTGGAAAACAAGTGTTTCCACAACAGAGACACCCAAGTGTTGCAAAAGTGTCTTATTCTTGGCCTGTCTGCCAAGTTACTTACATATATCAGCAACAGAGTGGTCCTAGTGCTACGCCTTGGGGGACCCTACTGGTGGCTGAAGCTCTCGCTTCGCACGGCGAGGATCCGGGTTCGATTCCCGGCCAAAGTAGAAACATTGGGCATGTTTCTTTACACCGGTTGTCTATGTTCCCTCATCAGTAAAATGGGTACCTGGGTGATAGTTGACTGGTGTTGGTGGCATCCTGGGTGATAGTTGACTGGTGTTGGTGGCATCCTGGGTGATAGTTGACTGGTGTTGGTGGCATCCTGGGTGATAGTTGACTGGTGTGGGTGGCATCCTGGGTGTTAGTGGACTGGTGTGGGTGGCATCCTGGGTGTTAGTGGACTGGTGTGGGTGGCATCCTGGGTGTTAGTGGGCTGGTGTGGGTCACATCCTGGGTGTTAGTGGACTGGTGTGGGGTCACATCCTGGGTGTTAGTGGACTGGTGTGGGTCACATCCTGGGTGTTAGTGGACTGGTGTGGGTCACATCCTGGGTGTTAGTGGACTGGTGTGGGTCACATCCTGGGTGTTAGTGGACTGGTGTGGGTCACATCCTGGGTGTTAGTGGACTGGTGTGGGTGGCATCCTGGGTGTTAGTGGACTGGTGTGGGTCACATCCTGGGTGTTAGTGGACTGGTGTGGGTCACATCCTGGGTGTTAGTGGACTGGTGTGGGTGGCATCCTAAGTGTTAGTGGACTGGTGTGGGTGGCATCCTGGGTGTTAGTGGACTGGTGTGGGTGGCATCCTGGGTGTTAGTGGACTGGTGTGGGTCACATCCTGGGTGTTAGTGGACTGGTGTGGGTGGCATCCTGGGTGTTAGTGGACTGGTGTGGGTGGCATCCTGGGTGTTAGTGGACTGGTGTGGGTGGCATCCTGGGTGTTAGTGGACTGGTTTGGGTCACATCCTGGGTGCTAGTGGACTGGTGTGGGTGGCATCCTGGGTGTTAGTGGACTGGTGTGGGTGGCATCCTGGGTGTTAGTGGACTGGTGTGGGTCGCATCCTGGGTGTCAGTGGACTGGTATGGGTCACATCCTGGGTGTTAGTGGACTGGTGTGGGTCACATCCTGGGTGTTAATGGACTGGTGTGGGTCGCATCCTGGGTGTTAGTGGACTGGTGTGGGTCGCATCCTGGGTGTTAGTAGACTGGTGTGGGTCACATCCTGGGTGTTAGTGGACTGGTGTGGGTCGCATCCTGGGTGTCAGTGGACTGGTGTGGGTCACATCCTGGGTGTTAGTGGACTGGTGTGGGTCATATCCTGGGTGTTAATGGACTGGTGTGGGTCACATCCTGGGTGTTAGTGGACTGGTGTGGGGTCACATCCTGGGTGTTAGTGGACTGGTGTGGGTTACATCCTGGGTGTTAGTGGACTGGTGTGGGTCACATCCTGGGTGTCAGTGGACTGGTGTGGGTCACATCCTGGGTGTTAGTGGACTGGTGTGGGTCGCATCCTGGGTGTTAGTGGACTGGTGTGGGTCACATCCTGGGTGTAAGTGGACTGGTGTGGGTCACATCCTGGGTGTTAGTGGACTGGTGTGGGTCGCATCCTGGGTGTTAGTGGACTGGTGTGGGTCACATCCTGGGTGTTAGTGGACTGGTGAGGGTCACATCCTGGGTGTTAGTGGACTGGTGTGGGTCGCATCCTGGGTGTCAGTGGACTGGTATGGGTCACATCCTGGGTGTTAGTGGACTGGTGTGGGTCACATCCTGGGTGTTAGTGGACTGGTGTGGGTCGCATCCTGGGTGTTAGTGGACTGGTGTGGGTCACATCCTGGGTGTTAGTGGACTGGTGTGGGTCGCATCCTGGGTGTCAGTGGACTGGTGTGGGTCACATCCTGGATGTTAGTTGACTGGTGTGGGTCACATCCTGGGTGTTAGTGGATTGGTGTGGGTCACATCCTGGGTGTTAGTGGACTGGTGTGGGTCGCATACTGGGTGTTAATGGACTGGTGTGGGTCACATCCTGGGTGTTAGTGGACTGGTATGGGTCACATCCTGGGTGTTAGTGGACTGGTGTGGGTCACATCCTGGGTGTTAGTGGACTGGTGTGGGTCGCATCCTGGGTGTCAGTGGACTGGTGTGGGTCACATCCTGGATGTTAGTGGACTGGTGTGGGTCACATCCTGGGTGTTAGTGGATTGGTGTGGGTCACATCCTGGGTGTTAGTGGACTGGTGTGGGTCGCATACTGGGTGTTAATGGACTGGTGTGAGTCACATCCTGGGTGTTAGTGGACTGGTATGGGTCACATCCTGGGTGTTAGTGGACTGGTGTGGGTCACATCCTGGGACAAAACTGACCTAATTTGCGGGAAATGCTCAGCATAACAAGCGGCTTTCTATATAGTAGTAAGTCATTGATGTCAGCTATGGTCTGTATACCTTGTACATGTACTTGTATACCTTGTACATGTACTTGTATACCTTGTACATGTACTGGTATACCTTGTACATGTACTGGTATACCTTGTACATGTACTTGTATACCTTGTACATGTACTTGTATACCTTGTACATGTACTTGTATACCTTGTACATGTACTGGTATACCTTGTACATGTACTTTTATACCTTGTACATGTATACCTTGTACACCTTGTTCTTGTATACCTTGTATATATATATATATATATATATATATATATATATATATATATATATATATATATATATATATATATATATATATATATATATACTAGGCAAGTTATACACATTTAGTCGTGTGAGTAGAGAACTGAACCTCCAACCGGCAGCCGGTTGGTCGTGTCTGGGGAGAAGTGAACCTCCATCCGGCAACCGGTTGGTCGTGTCTGGGGAGAAGTGAACCTCCATCCGGCAGCCGGTTGGTCGTGTCTGGGGAGAAGTGAACCTCCATCCGGCAGCCGGTTGGTCGTGTCTGGGGAGAAGTGAACCTCCATCCGGCAGCTGATTGGTCGGGTAGTTTGTTATGTCAGTGGTAGAGCCATTTGTTATGCCCACCATAAACTGACTCAGCTAATCTGCATCAAATGAATTATGTCCAGGTTACACCTCTCTATATAAGGTGATTACCTCCCTAGGGTAACATAACTCTGTACCACAGTAGCGTAACTCTGTACCACAGTAACATAACTCTGTACCACAGTACCTGGAGTTTACCTGGAGAGAGTTTCGGGGGTCAACGCCCCCGCGGCCCGGTCTGTGACCAGGCCTCCTGGTGGATCAGCGCCTGATCAACCAGGCTGTTGCTTCTGGCTGCACGCAAACCAACGTACGAGCCACAGCCCGGCTGATCAGGAACTGACTTTAGGTGCTTGTCCAGTGCCAGCTTGAAGACTGCCAGGGGTCTGTTGGTAATCCCCCTTATGTGTGCTGGGAGGCAGTTGAACAGTCTCGGGCCCCTGACACTTATTGTATGGTCTCTTAACGTGCTAGTGACACCCCTGCTTTTCATTGGGGGGATGGTGCATCGTCTGCCAAGTCTTTTGCTTTCGTAGTGAGTGATTTTCGTGTGCAAGTTCGGTACTAGTCCCTCTAGGATTTTCCAGGTGTATATAATCATGTATCTCTCCCTCCTGCGTTCCAGGGAATACAGGTTTAGAAACCTCAAGCGCTCCCAGTAATTGAGGTGTTTTATCTCCGTTATGCGCGCCGTGAAAGTTCTCTGTACATTTTCTAGGTCGGCAATTTCACCTGCCTTGAAAGGTGCTGTTAGAGTGCAGCAATATTCCAGCCTAGATAGAACAAGTGACCTGAAGAGTGTCATCATGGGCTTGGCCTCCCTAGTTTTGAAGGTTCTCATTATCCATCCTGTCATTTTTCTAGCAGATGCGATTGATACAATGTTATGGTCCTTGAAGGTGAGATCCTCCGACATAATCACTCCCAGGTCTTTGACGTTGGTGTTTCGCTCTATTTTGTGGCCAGAATTTGTTTTGTACTCTGATGAAGATTTAATTTCCTCATGTTTACCATATCTGAGTAATTGAAATTTCTCATCGTTGAACTTCATATTGTTTTCTGCAGCCCACTGAAAGATTTGGTTGATGTCCGCCTGGAGCCTTGCAGTGTCTGCAATGGAAGACACTGTCATGCAGATTCGGGTGTCATCTGCAAAGGAAGACACGGTGCTGTGGCTGACATCCTTGTCTATGTCGGATATGAGGATGAGGAACAAGATGGGAGCTAGTACTGTGCCTTGTGGAACAGAGCTTTTCACCGTAGCTGCCTCGGACTTTACTCTGTTGACGACTACTCTCTGTGTTCTGTTAGTGAGGAAATTATAGATCCATCGACCGACTTTTCCTGTTATTCCTTTAGCGCGCATTTTGTGCGCTATTACGCCATGGTCACACTTGTCGAAGGCTTTTGCAAAGTCTGTATATATTACATCTGCATTCTTTTTGTCTTCTAGTGCATTTAGGACCTTGTCGTAGTGATCCAGTAGCTGAGACAGACAGGAGCGACCTGTTCTAAACCCATGTTGCCCTGGGTTGTGTAACTGATGGGTTTCTAGATGGGTGGTGATCTTGCTTCTTAGGACCCTTTCAAAGATTTTTATGATATGGGATGTTAGTGCTATTGGTCTGTAGTTCTTTGCTGTTGCTTTACTGCCCCCTTTGTGGAGTGGGGCTATGTCTGTTGTTTTTAGTAACTGAGGGACGACCCCCGTGTCCATGCTCCCTCTCCATAGGATGGAAAAGGCTCGTGATAGGGGCTTCTTGCAGTTCTTGATGAACACAGAGTTCCATGAGTCTGGCCCTGGGGCAGAGTGCATGGGCATGTC